>NW_021703782.1:52120138-52149841 GCF_005190385.1 Monodon monoceros | reverse complement strand
CACACACACACACACACACACACACACACACACACACACACACACACGTTCATACCCTAATTCCCAGAACCTGTATGTTATTTTACATGACAAAAGGGACTCTGCAGTTGTGGTTAAGATTAAGGAAATTAAGATGAGAAATAATCCTGGAATATCCATGTAGGCTCAATCTAATCCCACTTGTCCTTAAAAGCTGTGAACCTTTCTGGTGTGGTCAAAGGGAGATGTAAATATGGGGGGAAAAAAGTCAGAGATATAATACTAATGGCTTTGAAGACAGAGGAAGGGGGCCAGGAGCCAAGATGTGCACACAGCCTCTAGAAGCTAGAAAAGGCAAACAGAGTCTCTCCTAGAGTCTCCAGAAATGAATGCAGCCTTGCTGACATTATAGCCTGATGCAAACTGTTGTGGTCTTCAGACTTTCAGAACTGTAAAACAACAACTTTTTATTTTTAAGCCACAATTTATAGTAATTTATTATAGCAGCAATAGGAAACTAATAGAGGTAATTTCCTACATCTTAGATAAAAATAGATATTATCAATCTTTTTAGGAATAAAAAAATTATGTAGTGCTATTGGAATATTCACTTTAATTTTGTCTAAATTGGAGTCTGTATTCATATTTGGATATTCTGCTATTTAGTAATTTTTCATATTTTATAATCTTCCCACATCTGTCAACATGCCAACATATGTGTATGGGAGCAGTGGATGAGTGAGGTCTTCATAAAAGAAGAATCGAGGCAAAAACAGTGTTTTTCTTTTCTCTGGCCTGTTTCACTTCAGTCAAGAGGGTTCCATCCTTTCTAGTAGACAAACTATACTCTCCTTTCTTAAGTATGTGGATCCCCATTTCCCCAAATATTCAAAGCTAGATCCTTCATTCACTACTTATACTAGCTGAGTGTAAGGAAGTTTCTGCCAATTTAGCAGCAGAATTAATAAATTGTATCATCAAATAAATCACCTTTTCCACGTAACAGTTTAATAAACTGCTGGCAGGCCAATTAGCATTTACTCATAGCTGACTTGTTCTTGAATATCCTTTTATTTCCAAGTCACTTGAAAAGACAAAATGTTTTTGTTAGTTAATGTCCAGTTTAATTAGCTTCCATTGAAATATTGATTTTACATTAAGGAAGATAAATGCTAAAGTATTGGCAGATGAATGTCGTTTTTATAAAAAACTGACGGTTTACAGATAGAAAAGACTTTGTGCTGTCATTGCTCTGTCACTTTTGTGCAATTTCAATATGTACATTACTCTCTATATACAGCAGTACTTATAGTGCTCCTGAACTTTTAATATCTTGGTTGAAGAGGCCAGGTCAAAATCTCTACATCTGGATTAAATAAACATGCAACCCTACCTATTTATACATCAGGAATATCACATACATGATTTTTTCCTAAGCAAATCTATACTTGGAAAACTTACAGGACTTGTTTATGGTGTAGCACCAACTTCCCTTGAACTTGTTGAACTCTATCTGGTAACTGCCAGTATATTTTATTCTTGGCTTTAATAATGGCTGTGGTGATGTCCAAAAAAAGCAAAAGATGATTGAGGCAATGCCTTTGATAAGTTTCATTCTGTTCTTTTCCTTGTATGTGTGTGTGTATGTCTATGTAGATATATGCATACGTTTTCCTCTGTGGAGAAATGGTTATGAATGAAAATTTTGCGTTATTTTATTGAAATTAGATAATTATCTTACTGGGATATTTAGTGAATAACACAAAAATTAAGTTCTTAAAAACGTCTACTAACAATATAGGTATTGAGGGCTTATAATCTTTGTTTCTTAGAAAATGTGACATGGAGAATGGAAATCTGCATGCTCAGAACCCTGTATTATGCTATTTTAAAATTAATATTTTATGATAGTGTTGTAATAAACATTTTTTAATGATTTTTTGACATCTTTATTGGAGTATAATTGCTTTACACTGGTGTGTTAGTTTCTGTTTTATGACAAATTGAATCAGCTATACATATCCCTATATCCCCATATCTCCTCTCTCTTGCATCTCAGTCCCACCCTCCCTATCCCACCCCTCTAGGTGGTCACAAAGCACCGAGCTGATCTCCCTGTACTATGCGCTGCTTCCCACTAGCTATCTATTTTACATTTGGTAGTATATATAAGTCCATGCCACTCTCTCACTTCCTCCCAGCTTACCCTTCCCCCTCCCCATGTCCTCAAGTCCATTCTCAATGTCTGCATCTTTATTCCTGTCCTGTCCCTAGGTTCTTCATAACCATTTTTTTTTTAGATTCCATATATATGTGTTAGCATATATATGGTATTTGTTTTTCTCTTTCTGACTTACTTCACTCTGTAAGACAGACTCTAGGTCCCTCCACCTCACTGCAAATAACTCAATTTCGTTTCTTTTTATGGCTGAGCAATATTCCATTGTATATATGTGCCACATCTTCTTTATCCATTCATCTGTTGATGGACACTTAGGTTGCTTCCATGTCCTGGCGATTGTAAATAGTGCTGCAGTAAACATTGTGGTACATGGCTCTTTTTGAATTATGGTTTTCTCGGGGTATATGCTCAGTAGTGGGATTGCTGGGTCGTATGGTAGTTCTATTTTTAATCTTTTAAGGAACCTCCATACTGTTCTCCATAGTGGCTGTATCAATTTACATTCCCACCAACAGTGCAAGAGGGTTCCCTTTTCTCCACACCCTCTCCAGCGTTTATTGTTTGTAGATTTTTTGGTGATGGCCATTCTGACTGGTGTGAGGTGATACCTCATTGTAGTTTTGATTTGCATTTCTCTAATGATTAGTGATGTTGAGCATTCTTTCATTTGCTTGTTGGCAATCTGTATATCTTCTCGGAGAAATATCTATTTGGGTCTTCTGCCCATTTGGGGATTGGGTTGTTTGTTTTTTTGTTATTGAGCTGCCTGAGCTGCTTGTAAATTTTGGAATTAATCCTTTGTCAGTTGCTTCATTTGCAAATATTTTCTCCCATTCTGAGGGTTATCTTTTTGTATTGTTTATGGTTTCCTTTGCTGTGCAAAATCTTTTAAGTTTCATTAGGTCCCATTTGTTTATTTTTGTTTTTATTCGCATTTCTCCAGGAGGTGGGTCAAAAAGGATCTTGCTGTGATTTATGTCATAGAGTGTTCTGCCTAAGACCAGACACTATAAGCATTTTTCTGAATCAAGCTGTCCTGGGTATTTGGACGTGATGGAAGATGGTTGCCTAAGTGACATCTCCAGAGTCATCTTTGATCTTTTGCTCCATAAATCTACCTGCTTGTGAGAAATCTCTTCTTGGCTGAATGACAGACATCTTAATTGTACTTAGAGTCACCATATTATTCCCATGTTACAAACAACTTTTTTGCTTCTGTTCCCTATCACAGTGAATAGCACCATCAGAAGATGGCATCAGTTTTAACACACTCTCTACCTCATCTTTCTCCATCCCTACTGTGATCCTTGGAAGCCCTGCCAATTTTGTGCCGGGCTTGGATAGGGTAAACTTCTTCCAATTCTATCCAAAAGCCTAGATTCTGCCTTCCTAAATGCAGTGTCTAAGAGGTCTTCCAAACCTCCTCAGGATTATTCCTTGAAGCAGGGTGTGGATTCCAACCATTTCCAAGACCTACAGAGTGCTGGCCCATTCCAATCCTTGGAAATCTCCCCAAGTTGCTTGCCTGATTCTCAAAGGCAATGCCTTTCTAGAATACCTAACACATCTTCTCCACTCGGTTAAAGCTTTTGGGAAAAGTCTGTTCTTTCAGATTATGTTTGCTTCCCATGGTCCCTTCTTAGGACTTATCCCAATGCCACTACAGTCCTTAAGGCAGACAATCAAAAATGTTACTTACAATAAGATAAAAAGAAAAGAATTGAGAGGAAAGTATGAAATTTAATATCTTAAAATATGCTTGGCTGCAAGTATGTGTGACTTTGTTTATTGCATGTAGTTTTAAAATTTTTATTTTATATATAGTAGCGTGTATATGTTAATCCCAACCTCCTAATTTATCCCTCCCCCCCTTTCCCATTTGGTCAGTTTGTTTTCTGTGGCTGTGGGCCTATTTCTGTTTTGTAAATAAGTTCATTTATATCTTTTTTTTAGATTCCACATATAAGTGATATAATATGATATTTCTCTGTCTGGCTTGCTTCACTTACTATGATAATCTCTAGGTCCATCTATGTTGTTGCAAATGGCATTATTTCATTCTTTTTTTTATGGTTCAGTAATAGTTCATTGTGTGTATATGTATTTGTGTGTGTGTATATACACACACACACACACACACACACACACACACACACACATACACCACATCTTCTTTATCCATTCATTTGTCAGTGATCATTTTGTTTGTTTCCATCTCTTGGCTATTGTAAATAGTGCTCCTATGAACATTGGGTGAATGTATGTTTTTTAATTTTAATTTTATTGGAGTGTAGTTGATTTACAATGTGTTAATTTCAGGTGTACAGCAAAGTGATTGAGTTATATACATATACATATATTAATTCTTTTTTAGATTTTTGCCTCATATAGTTTATCACAGAATATTGGGTAGAGTTAGTTCCCTGTCCTATACAGTAGGTCCTTGTTGGTTATCCTATATATAGTAGTGTGTGTATGTTCATCCCAAGCTCCTGATTTATCCCTCCCTACCACATTTCTCCTTTTGTAACCCTAAGTTTGTTTTTGATATCTGCAACTTTGTTTCTGTTTTGGAAATGAGTTCCTTTGTATCACTTTTTAAGTTAGATTCCACATATGAGTGATATCGTATGATATTTGCCTTTCTCTGACTTACTTCATTTAATATGATAATCTTTAGGCCCACCAATGTTGCTGCAAATGGCATTATTTCATTCTTTTTTATGGCTGAGTAGTATTCTATTGTGTATATATACCACATGTTCTGTATCCATTCATCTGTCAATGGACATTTAGGTTGCTTCCATGTCTTGGCTATTGTAAATAGTGCTGCAATGAACATTGGGGGTGCATGTATCGTTTTGTATTATGATTTTCTCTGGATATATGCCCAGGATTGCTGGATCATATGGTAGTTCTCTTTTTAGATTTTTAGGAACCTCCATACTGTTCTCCATAGTGGTTGTACCAATTTACATTCCCACCAACAGTGTAGGAGGATTCCCTTTTCTCCACACCCTCTCCAGCATTTATTGTTTATAGAGTTTTTGATGGTGGACATTCTGACAGGTGTGAGGTCATTGTAGTTTTGATTTGCATTTCTCTAGTAATTAATGATGTTCAGCATCTTTTTCATGTGCTTTTTGGCCATCTGTATGTCTTCTATAGAGAAATGTGTATTTAGATCTTCTGCCCATTTTTTGATTGGGCTGTTTGTTTGATATTGAGCTGTATGAGCTGTTTGTATATTTTGGAAATTAAGCCCTTGTCAGTTGCATTGTTTGCAAATATTTTCTCCCATTCTGTAGGTTGTCTTTTGGGGTTGTTTATGGTCTCCTTTGCTGTGCAAAAGCTTTTAAGTTTGATTGGATCCCAATTTTTAATTGCTGTTTTTATTTCCATTACTCTAAGAGACGGAGCCAAAAAGACAGTGCTGTGATTTATGTCAAAGAGTGTTCTGCCTATGTTTTACTCTAGGAGTTTTATAGTGTCCTTCCTTACATTTAGGTCTTCAGTCCATTTTGAGTTTATTTTTGTATATGGTGTTAGGGAATGTTCTGTGTCATTCTTTTACATATAGGTGTCCAGTTTTCCCAGCACTGCTTATTGAAGAGACTGTCTTTTCTCCATTGTATATCCTTGCCTTCTTTGTTGTAGACTAATTGACTATAAGTGCATGAGCTTATTTGGCTTTCTATCCTGTTCCATTGTTCTATATGTCTGTTTTTGTGCCAGTTCTATACTGTTTTGATGACTGTAGCTTTGTAGTATATTCTGAAGTCAGGGAGCCTCATTCCTCTGGCTCTGTTCTTCTTTCTCAAGATTGCTTTGGCTATTCCGGGTCTTTTGTTTTTCCATTCAAATTAAAAATTTGTTTTGTTTTTATTCTGTGAAAAATGCCCTTGGTAGTTTGATAGGGATTGCATTGGATCTGTAGATTGTCTTCGGTAGTATAGTCATTTTAACAATATTGATTCTTACAATCCAAGAACACAGTATATTTTTCTATCTGTGTTATCTTCAATTTCTTTTATCAGCTTCTTATAGTTTTCTTAGTATGGATCTTTTGCCTCCTTAGGTAGGTTTATTCCTAGGTATTTTAGTCTTTTTCATGTGATGGTTAATGGGAAGTTTTCCTTAGTTTCTCTTTCTGGACTTTTATTGTTAGTGTATAGAAATGTAACATATTTATGTGTGTTATTTTTCTATCCTGCAACGTGACTGAATTCATTGATGAGCTCTAGTAGTTTTCTGGTAGCATTTTTAGGATTTTCTATGTATAGTATCATGTCACCTGCAAACAGTGACAGTTTTATTTTACAATTTGGATTTGTTTTATTTCTTTTTTTTTTTTTTTTTTGCGGTATGCGGGCCTCTCACTGTTGTGGCCTCTCCTGTTGCGGAGCACAGGCTCCAGACGCGCAGGCTCAGTGGCTGTGGCTCACGGGCCCAGCTGCTCTGTGGCATGTGGGATCTTCCCAGACCGGGGCACGAAGCCACGTTCCCTGCATCGGCAGGCAGACTCTCAACCGCTGCGCCACCAGGAAAGCCCTCTTTTTCTTTTCTGATTGCTGTGGCTAGGACTTCCAAAGCTATTTTGTATAAAAGGAGAGAGTGAGCATCCTTGTCTTGTTCCTGATTTTAGAGGAAAAAAAATTACAGAGGAAGGAACACTTCAGAACTCATTCTGTGAGGCCACCATCACCGTGACACCAAAACCAGACAAAGGTACCCCAAAAAAAGAAAATTATAGGCCGATATCACCAAAGAACATAGATACAAAATTCTCAGCAAAGTACTAGCAAGCCAAATCCAACAATACATTAAAAGGATCATACACTATGATCAAGTGGGATTTATCCCAGGGATGCAAGGATTCTTCAATATCTGCAAAGTAATCAGCGTAATACACCACATTAACAAATTGAAGAATAAAAACCGTATGATCACTGTGATCTCATTAAAACCAAGCTTTTGATAAAATTCAACATCCATTTATAATAAAAACCCTCCAGAAAGTGGGCATAGAGGGAACATACCTCAACATAATAAAGGCCATCTATGACAAACCCACAGCTAACATAATACTCAATTGTGAAAAGCTGAAAATAGTTCCTCTAAGATCAGGAATTAGAGAAGGATGCCCACTCTGCATGTGTGTGTGTGTTTTTAAATATATTGTACTTCCTCTAGTTGTGGGTAGATTTAATGTAAGATGGCAATAAGTTGATCATTTGTTTCTTAAAACAAATGGTAAAAAGAGGGTTTTGGGGGTCTCTCTGAAGTTTATTACTGTTCTGTAGAACTATCCAATAACAATTTTATATCAAATGTAAGGTATAGATATATAGGTGTAGATATAAAATACATATATATATATTCGGTTATCAAAATGGGTAATTTTTTTCACCCATGTACCCTAGAAGGTCTATGAATATGATTTATGGGATCGATTAGCTCCTTGATATGGTATATGATACACAGAAAATTGTGTATTTCAATTCTTCTGTGTGTAGTGACTGTAGTTCTAATCAAATTTTCAAATGGCCCATGGTCCTCATAAAAGCCGTGATAAAAAGTGTTTGACTTTCTCACATTCCCTGGATTATATATGCCAGGGTATCCAAGAAAGTAACTATGTCATTCCTTCTGTGAGTGAAATGAGGAGGGAATAAGTTTGGGAGTTTTTAAACAACAAATGGAGCAAATGGTATGCTTTATGAAAGCTGAGATTAATGCAGACGCATTGATTGTGTTTTTCATTAAACTAATGAGAAAGCTAAAAAGTTTCTCAAAGAACTGAAAGTGTCCAGTTTGTCTGAGTACCAGAAAGGCAGAGATAAATTGGATAGAAAACACCACAATCTCTCTCATATTCCAGCTTATTTTAGGCCCCAAAATGATTTACATTTACTTCTCTGTTGACTAAAACTTGTTTGGGTCAGTCTGAAGTCAAGTACCAATGGTGGCATACCCTAAAGGATAGATACTGGAAAGTTATCCATGGAACTGTCTTTACCCAGTTCTGTTCCATGCAGCGTTTTCACTTTAAATAATAACTGTATTAAACCTCTTTCACATCAAGCCATTTATACTCTTAATAGAAGTATATCCTGGTTATATCTGAGTATTTGATTTCTGTTAATATTTTTATTTTATGTCCTATTATCATATTAACATCACATACAATCCTTACATTTCAAAACATTTTCCTCAGAGGTCAAAGTATAAGCAACCTGAAATATCTGAGTGCATATGCATGCTCATATTATGAGTTTTGAATAACATAAAATATACCTAGTTAACAGTCTTACCTGAGTTAACACTAGAGAGTTTGAATCAGTAAAAGGGAAAGACTGAAATTATCAAGAGAACATAGAGGTTAACGAAGTGTTTCCTATTAATCTCATGATGCTTGACATAAATACGATAGTGAGGAAACAGATTCAGTCTCCTGTGGGTATGAACCACTGCCAGAAGGCGCTATTCAGTGCCAAGGTAGTTATAGTATCTGATACCTTGATCATTGAGCATATTGCCTCCAGTTTATTCCTATGATAATGGGACTTTCTTTTTAAAGTTGGAGGAAAGCATCAAAGATACAAAATAGCCTGAACCCCCGGGAGGAGAGAAATAACTTCAGTAGGGAAAAATAGAAAATGAAGAGTACATGAAAAGTTAAGGTTGAACTCAATAATTGATAAATCCATCCATGCCTAAGATGAAGGGTTTTACTTTGTGTCTAGTCATATAAATACATATATATAACTATCAGAAGGAGTGTTTGGCTGATGCATCCTAGACAGTGTGTGTGTGTGTGTAATTCTGTTTTGTTTTGGTTTTTGGATGATGGTGACATTTTCTTATGTTAGTAATAACATTGTTTAACATAAGTTTTATGTATATATGTAGAAGTATATACGTATATTTTAAAAGACGTAAAAATATGTATGTGTGTATACATATGTAGTTGATATATATGTAACATATACATGAATTATTTGTCTGCAATCACTATTTCTATTTGGGTCATCCTACTAGTTTGATTTAGCTGTCAGCTTCATTTGATCTGTAACTTTTTTTTTTTTTTTTTGAAAATCTTCGCTTCCTGCCCCAAGCACCTCATGAAAATTTAGCACATTATTTTGACATTGTTGATGACCCAAGGTGAAAACATTTGTTAGAAACACTGTTGTTGTCTCTGGGGAATACTTAGTTTTGGGGAATAAACTGAACCCCAAATTAATATGTATTAATTAGCAGGGTTATATTTTAACAAGTTTTTTGTATATGTCATTTTCTTCGTAAGCATATTCTTTTTTAATTTCTTCTTTTCTCTTCTTCCTCTCTCCATCAATTGATCTATTTCTTTCATTTTTAGCATCATGAGTAGATAGTACCATATTGAATAAGGCCTGAAACCATCCTACCGTTTTTCAAATGAATGACATCACTGATGATCCCAAGCAATAATCCATATGTGGAAACACGTATCAATGAATGGAATAGGCTGACTGAAAGATAGTGAGATCAGAACTAAGGAATCTGTTTTCTAATATGTGCAAATCTGGTCAAGATGATAAAATTAAATTTCCTATTTACAGGTATGGCATGGCATCCATAGATAAGCATCTTGGTCAAAGGTTTCATTTCCTTTTTACCATTTACTAACCTCTCACCTTTTTCATGCCCAAAGCAGAGCTTTACAAATCTTTTCAACCTGTACCCTCACTAAGAACTGCCAAAATGTTCAGTCCACTAGAATCATTTGTTATGACATTGGCCTGCAATGACTAATACCTCTTATAGACACATTGTTTTTCAGTGTGACTTCTCTGTTTCTCTCCTCAATATTTGGAGTACCTTTTCTGCTCCTTGTATCTAGATTGCTCACGTGAATTTCTTTGATCTTTACAACATGGTTGTAAGTGATATTGTGTCACTTCCGAGTTAAGGCCTTAGAGGCTTTGCGAAATCTGCTTTGACCCTCTTGGAACCCAGTTGCCATGTGAGCTAGCATGTGGAGAGGCATAACTAGGTGTCCCAGCCAAAAGTTCTGCACAACATCCATACTTGTGAAGGAGATGGCATGTGATCAGCCATCACAGTGAACCTGCCAGCAGCAGGCATGAGCCCTACTGACCCCTGGGGAGGCAGGGAAGAGACATGTAGTTGAGAATTACCCAAATATTAAAACTACAGATTTGTGAGGAAATGAACAGAGATTAAATTTTTGGGTGATTTTTTTAAAGTATGTATATTAAACATATATATTTGAGGTGATTTTATATGTGTGTATATATATATATATATATATATAGAGAGAGAGAGAGAGAGAGAGAGAGAGAGAGAGATTTGATACCTTCACACATTGAGTGAGACAGAGAAAGAATGGAGATTCCTTTTAAAATTTGTTTTATAAATACATAATCATTTTAATGTATTTAGGATAATTCTTCCCTTAGTATATAATTAAAAATAGCACACCATTAGATAATTCATGTGTAATAGCTGTTGAATTTGCATTGTTAAACGTAGAGTTCAAAATTAGTGCTATGTACATAAAATGTGATTTATCAACACATGGATATTATATTGCCTATGGTACATGTTAACTTTTTTTCATGAGGAATACTGAGTGGATTCACATATGGATGATTCCTGGAGGGTCATTATATTTTTTTTCTGACATGGATTAGCATTTAATTTTATTTTGAATGTTTACCATATAGAATGTTGTAATTTTAGTAGTTATTTCATCAATTTTTTATTGAATATTTCCAATTTTTAAAGTAACTTTATGTTGAGAGCAGCTTTAGTTTCTAGCAAAATTGAACAGACGCTCATAGATTTCATGTATACCCCCTGCCCTTAAACTGCACAGCCCTCACAATTATCAGTATCCCTCATGGTACATTTGTTACAGTTGATGGACCTACACTGCCAAATCATTATCCCCCAAAGTCCATAGTTCATATTAGGTTTCACTCTTGGTAGTGTACTTTCTGTGGATTTTGACAAATGTCTTGGCATGTATCTACCATTATAGTTTTAGACAGAATAGTTTTGCTGCCATAGAAGGCCTTTGTGTTCTCTCTGTTAACTTCTCCCTTCACATTATCCACTGGAAGCCACTAGTCTTTTTATTTTCTCCATAGTTTTGCTTTGCTAAAATGTCATCTAGTTGAAATCATACAGTATGTAGCCTTTTCAGATTGCTTCTTTCACTTAGTCATAATCATTTAAGGTTCCTCCACATCTTTTCATAGCTTGATAGCTCATTTCTTTTTAGCACTGAATAATATTCCATTGTATGGATGTACACAATTTATATATCAGTCCTATTAAAGATCACTTTGTTTGCTTCCAAGTTCTGGCAATTATGAATAAAGCTGCAATAAACACGTATGAGTAGGTTTTTGTGTGGACATAAGTTTTCAACTGCTTGGGTAAATACTAAGGAGCCTCATTGCTGGATCACATGGTAAGAACATGATTACCTTTGTAAGAAACTTCCAAACTGTCCTCCTCCAAAGTGGCCATCCCGTTTTGCATTCCCACCAGCAATGAATCAGAGTTCTGTTGTTCCACATTCATGACAGATTTGGTAGTGTCAGTGTTCTGGATTTTGGCCTTTCTAATAGGTGTGTAGTGGTATCTCACTGTTTTAATTTGCATTTACCTAGTAACAGTTGATGTGGAAAATCTTTTCATGTACTTATTTGTCATCTGTATATCTTCTTTGGTGAAGTGTCTATAAAGGTATTTGGCCCTTTCTTTAACTGGGCTGTTTTCTTATTGTTGACTCTGAAATGTTCTTTGTATATTTTAGGTAACAGTCTTTCATCAGATGGACTGTTATTTTTAAAATATATTTTCCCAGTTTGTGGCTTTTCTTCTCATTCTCTTGCAGTTGTCTACTGCAAATCAGAAATTTCTAATTTAATGAAGTCCAGCTTAGCAACTATTTCTTTAATGTATCATGCCTTTGGTATTGTACCTAAAAGGTCATTACCAAACCCCAAGTTATGTAGATTTTCTCCTGTGTTATCTTCTAGGAATATTATAGTTTTATGCTTTTCATTGAGGTCTGAGATTCACTTTGAATTGTTTGGATGGTTGTAAGTTCTGGTATAGATTCTTTTTTTTTTTTTTTATGTCAGTATCCAGTTGTTCCAGCACTATTTGTTCAAAAGACTATCTTTTTCCATTGTATTGTCTTTATCCTTTGTCAAAGATCAGTTAACTGTATTTCTGAGGGTCTATTTCTGAGCTCTCCACTCTCTTCTATTGATCTATTTATCTATTTTTTGGCCAACACCACATCACATTAACTATTATAGCTTTCTAGTTAGTCTTGAAGCCAGGTAGTTCTTTGACTTTATTCTTCTGCTTCAATATTGTGTTGCCTGTTCTGGTATTTTGCCTCTCTGTTTATACTTTAGCATTAATTGGTTGATATCCACAAATTTAACTTGCTGGGATTTTGATTGAGAGTGCATTGAATCTATAAATCAAGTTGAGAAAAACTGACATCCTGACAATATTGTTATCCTGTGCATAGACATGGAATATTTCTCCATATATTTCTCATTTAAGTTCTTTCATCAGAGTATTATAGAGCAGGAGCTGGGAAAACAAGACCTGCGTCTCTCTCTCTATCTCTGCACACACACACACACGCGCGCACACACACACACACACGGTATTTGCACTACCAATGAAGTGATACAATGTTACATATATATATACTTTTTATCAGTTTTATGAGAAAATATAAATTTCTATATTTAATATGTATTTCTATATATCAAATAACGCTTTATTATATAAATATTTATATATTTTCATCAGAAAAATATGCTTATATATTTACATGCACATAGATATTATTGCACCATTTCATAGGTAGTAAAAGTACCTTGTAATAACAAAATTATCCTAACTCCTCTCTCCCTCCTGTACCATATTTTATTGCTGTCATTTATTTCATTTTACATAACTATATATATATACATATATATATATATATATATATATATTCAGCTTTTTATATTTTGTTAGGATGGAATGGAGACTTCCAAACTCCTTACATGCCAGACTGGAAACCAGAAGTGTTTTCATATACTTTTACTACTTGCAAACCTCAGTACCATATGAATAACTAAATGTTCATAACTGTTTGCTTCAAGCCATGTTTTTTATATTGATACATTTAATCTAGCTGAAAATAGTGTCAATATAAAGTATGAGGTGTGAAAAATACTATTTTCTCCCAAATTATAGCCAGGTTTCTTAGTAGCTTCTACCAAGTAACTTACCTCTTTTCTCTACTAATTTTAAATGCTACTTTTGCTGTTGGGGAAGAATTTTTTTCTAGGTGCCCTATCTTCTACTTTTATCAATTTGACTTTTTTTTGCATAAGTAACACATTGTAATAATTACAGCAGGTTTATAGTATATTTCTTGACTAATAGGTCACAACCCTCCTTTTCCTGGTCAAAATGCATCTGGATATTCTTGCCTATTTTTTCAGAAAAGCATGAAAATTTTCAAATGTCTCCTCTATCATCCCAACAGCTCCCCACAGTTTTGCCTGAAAGTATAAGAAAAATTACATTAAGCCTATACATTCGTTTAGAAAAGAATGGATTAAAAAAAAGTAGTATCAGGAACAATATATGCTTTCACTTAGAAAATTCATTTGTTCTATCTTCTAGTAAATCTCTGTCAAATAATTATCAAATTTATTGTTTCTTATTTGTATAAGTGTTTACATTAATAAACACATGCATATATATATATGTATATAATTTGTCCATATTTTTAAGTGGGACAACCATTGGTTTAATTATCATCAATATATGATCTAGTCTTCACATATTAAAATTCAATTATGTGAAATTTAGTCGTTTGTTCAATTCCATTGCCTTAATATATAGTCATTTTCACTAAAAATTGAAGGAAGTAGATATACATAATGCAATCTTCTATGTTCTTTATATTCCTTCTTAAACTTTAAATGAGAACGATCTGTATTATTTGTTAAGATTTGAGAGTTACTCAAAGAGCACTTCAGAGACTACTAATATAGTATATATCTCCTCTAGTAAATAAATGTATATCATATAAAAACGTAACTAACAGTTTATAATTTTACATACTATAAAACTCATATAAATTCAGAACCTTAGTAGTCTGGATGAACTCAACCCCAACATCTGAGCTAATGTCAGAAGGTAAAATATTCTAATACCTGACTTTTAAATTGCCTACTGTTAATCACATCAGAACATTTCATAGAAAACTATATGAACTATATCAACTATTTGTCTTCAGTAGAGTTATACTTATTACTAGGCTGCTCATTCTCTGAAATTTGGGGTAACTTGGCATTCTTTGCTTAACACTTGCTATAGAGCAGCTCACATCTTGGCACCACCATATAAACTATTCATTTTTTCAAACCTATGAAATATAAGTTGGTACTGTTTATTCTCAGCCTTACACAGCCACCAGGAGGGTTTGAAAGCCAGTAAGAATAATTAATTACAGAATTCTGTTGAATGTAGTCATCTAATCCAACATTGCTATTTTACATCTGGATACAGTGTAGAAGAGGCTATATAGTTTGCTTATGACTAGGTGACAAAAAGCAGACTGCCAATATGGAGACAGTTATAGGCAATGGGTCCACTTGAGTTTGAATTAAGATGCAGACAATTAGTAGCTATAAACATAGGAAAATTTATTTTACTCATGTTGCCTCAGTTTGCTCGTTTAAGATATAGGAAATATGTACCTTTCTTTCTTATTTTAAAGATTATGAAACATAATGTAAGTAAAGCATCCAGTAGATACTCAGGGAGTCTAAGCTCCGAGTAACATTAGGAATACATAGTAGAAGGACTCTGGTCTGTGAATGAAATGAATGAAATTTCCTTAAATATATTTAACTCTTTAATCAGGTAAAATACAATTTGAAATATACATACCACACGTGCATATAAAAGAAACAAAATTTCTAAGTCTTCTCACTATCTGACCACATTAGTAAGACTATTCTGGATTCACTCTTTTTTAATTGGGGTAAAATTCACATAACATAAAATTAACCACTTTAAAATGTACAATTCTCTGGCATTTAATGTATTCACTACATTATAAAATGATCACCTCTATCTAGGTCCGAAACATTTTCATCACCCCAAGTGAAAACTCCTTACCAATCAAGTGGTCCACTCTTTATTCATTTTTCTCCCAATCCCTGTAAACTACTAATCTGCTTTAAGTCTATATGGATTTACACATTCTGTATATTTCATATAAATGGCATCATGCAATACGTGATTTTTTTTTCTGTTTGCCTTTTTTCACTTAGCGTAAAGTTTTCAAGTTTCATTCACATTATAGCATGTATCAGTATTTCATTTTTTACTGGCTGAATAAGATCCTATACTAAAGGTATGTAACGTTTTTCCTTTCATCATTTGATGGTCATTTGAGTGTTTCCATATTGTGCTATTGTGAATAGTGCTAATATAAACATCTGTATACAAGTTTATGTTTGACTATCTTTTAAAAATGATATTAGATACCTGAGGAAGAATTTTTGGATATTGTGTAATTTTTGTTTAAATTATTTTTTAAAAAATCACAAAACTGATTTCTACAGAAGCTTTGCCATTTTATATTCCCACCAGCAATCTACAAGTGTTCTAATTTCTCCTTGCCAAGACTTGTTTTTTTTTTTCCCCATCCGGGTTTTTGATTATAGCCATCCTACTGAGTATGAAGTGATATATCTCATTGTTGTTTGGATTTGCATTTTTCAAATGAAGAGCTGTGTTTAGGATCTTTTCACGTGCTGGTTGGACATTTGTATATCTTCTTTGGAAAGATGCCTATTCAAGCCTTTTCTCCTTTGTTTATTTGGGTTGTCATTTTGTTGCCGAATAGAAGAGTTCTTTATAAAGTCTAGGTACTAGACCATTGTCAGGTACAAGATTTGCAGTATTTTCTACCATTTTATAGGTTGTTTTTTCATTCTCTTCATGATGTACTTTGAAGACCAAACAAATTTAATTTTGATGAAATCCAGTTTATCTCTTTTTCTGACATACCTAAGAAACCATTGCCAAATCCAACATCCTATAGAATTATCATTATGTTTTCTAAGAAGTTTACACTTTCAGCTCTCTTACATTCAGGTCTTGGATACATTTTTAGTTGATTTTTGTATGTGATGTGAGATACTTCGTTCTTTTGCATGTGTATATATAGTTTCCCCAACAATATTTGCATCACTCTGATAAATAGTAACATTGAGCACAATTTTATTCCTGTTGGCCATTTGTATTGCTCCATTTGAGAAACGTTTCTTTAGTTCTTCCCCCTTCTGCCAACTCTTTCTCTTTTGAAAAAGTTTAGGTATAATTAACGTAAAACATTATATTAGTTTCAGGTATAAAACACAATGATTTGATGTGTGTATACACTGTAAAATCATCACAATAAATCTAGTCAGCATGTCACCTTACATGGTTTTAACAATATTTTTTCTTGTATTGAGAACCCTTCAGATTTACTATCTTAGCAATTGTAAAAAAGCAGTACGATGTTATTAACTGTAGTCGCCATGCTATAGTTTATATCCCCATGACTTATTTTAAAACTGGAAGTTTGTATCTTTTGACCTTCTTCCCCTATTTCTCTCCCCCCCACAACCAGCCTCTGGCAAAACATCTGTTCTCTGTATCTATGAGGTTGGTTATTTTCTGTGTTTGTGTTGTAGATTCCACATATAAGTGAGATCCTACGGTATTTGTCCTTCTGTCTGACTTATTTTACTTAGGGTAATGCCCTTAAGGTCCATCCATGTTGTCACAAATGGCAAGATTTCATTCCTTTTTATGGCTGAATAGTATTACAAGATGTTTTTAAATCCATTCATCTATTAATGGACACTTAGATTGTTTCCATATCTTGTATGTTGTAAATAATGCTGCAATGAACATAGGAGTTTGTATATCTTTAAGAATCTGTGTTTTCATTTTCTTCAGATAAATACCCAGAGGTGGAGTTGCTGGATCATATTGTTAGTATTTTGAGGAACCTCGATACTGCTTTCTATATTGGCTGTACCAATTTACATTCCCACCAGCAGTGCACAAGCCTTCCCTTTTCTCCACATCTTTGCCAATACTTGTTATCTCTTGTTTTTTTGATAATAGCCATTCCAGCAGGTGTGTGGTGATAGCTCTTTGTGGTTTTGATCTGCATTTCCCCAATGATTAGTGTCACTGAGTATCTTTTCATGTACTTGTTGGCCATATGTATGTCTTCTTTAAAAACATGTCTATTCAAATTCTCTGCCCATTTTTTAATCAGACTGTTTATTTGCTCTTGAGTCTTATGAGTTCTTTAGATATTTTGATATTAACCCATATGAGATATGTGATTTGCAGATATTTTCTCCTGTTCATTTTGTTTATGGATTCCTTGGCCGGGCAGAAGATTTTTAGTTTTATGTAGTCCCATTTGTTTATTTTTGCTTTAGGTTTTGAGGTCAGATTTAAAAAAAGAATCTTTGCCAAGGAGTTTACCATCTGTCTTTTCTTCTAGGAGTTTCATGACTTCAGGCCTTACATTCAAGTCTTTAATGTAAAGATTTCAATTCCTCAGGCTTTGCTCTTCTTTCTCAAGATTGTTCAGCAATTCTGTGTCTCTTACGTTTACATAAATATTTTAGAATTGTTTTTTCTATTTCTGTGAAGAATGCCATAGGAATTCTGATAGATCTTGTACTGAATCCATAGGTAGCTTTGGGTAATATGGACATTTTAACAATATTAAATCTTCTGATCCATGAATGAGGGATGTCTTTCCACTTGTTAGTGTCTTCTTCAATTTCTTTCAACAAAATCTTGTACGTTTTGTTGGACGAATCTTTTATTTCCTTGGTTAAATTTATTCCTGGGTATTTTGCTTTTTAACTGTTGTAAACTGGAGGGTTTTCTTTATTTCTTTTTCAGATATTTCATTCTTAGTATATGAAAATGCAAGTGATTTCTGTATGTTGCTTTTATATCCTGCAACTTTACTGAATTAGTTGATCTAACCGTTTTTTTGTGGGGTCTTTAGGGTTTTCTATGTATGGTAACATGTCATCTGCAAATGGTGACAGTTTTACTTCTTCTTTTCCAATTTGGATGCCTTTTATTTATTTTTCTTGCCTACTTGCTCTGGCTAGATCATCCAATAGTATGTTGAATAAAAGTGGCAAGGGTGGGCATCTTTGTCTTGTTTCTGATCTTTTAGGAAAAGCTTTCATCTTTTCACCTCTGAGTATGATATTAGCTGTGGGCTTGTCATATTTAGCCTCTATTATGATAAGGTACTTTCCCTCCATACCGATTTTGTTGAGAGGTTTTTTTTGTTATTGTTATCATAAATGGATGTCATATTTTGTCAAGTGCCTTTTCTGCATTTATTGAGATGATCATATAATTCTTATCCTTCATTTTGTAAATGTGGTATGTCATGTTGATCAATTTGTGGCTTAAAACTATCTTCCAATCTCTGGAATAAATCCCACTTAATCATGGTGTATGATCCTTTAAATGTATTGTTGAATTCAGTTTGTTAATATTTTATTGAGAATTTTTGCCCCTATATTCATCTGGGATATTGACCTGTATTTTTCTCTTCTTGTAGCATCGTTGTCTGGCATTAGTATCAGGGTAACATTCTATTCTATTTTTTGGAAGAGTTTAAGAAAGATTGTATTAATTCCTTTTTAAATGTTTGGTGGAATTCACCAGTGAAGCCATCTGGTCCTGGACTTGTATTTGTTGGGATGTTTTTGATTTTTGATTCAATCTCTTTACTAGTGATCTGTCTGTTCAGATTTTCTATTTCTTTATGATTCAATCTTGGAAGTTTGTATGTTTCTAGAAATTTATTCAGTTCTTCTAAGTTGTCCAATATTTAGCTGTAAAATTGTTCATAGTAGTGTCATGACCTTTTGTATTTCTGTGGTATTAGTTATAACCTCTCTTCTTCCATTTTTTTTAAATTTAAATTTTTATTTTTATACAGTTTTTAAATGTTACACTAAGTTTAAAGTTATTACAAAATGTTGGCTATATCCCCCATGTTGTTCAATGCATTCTTGCAGCCTATTTTACACCTAGTAATTTGTACCTCCCACTCTCCTACCTTGTATTGCCCACCCCCACCACTGGTAACCACTAGTTTGTCCTCTATATCTGTGAGTTTGCTTCTTTTTTGTTACATATACTAGTTTGTTGTATTTTTTAGATTCTACATATAAATGATATCATATAGTATTTTTCTTTCTCTAACTTATTCCACTTAGCATAATGCTCCATCCACGTTGCTGCAAATGGCAAAATTTCCTTCTTTTTTATGGCTGAGTAGTATTTCATCGTGTATATGTAGCCATTCATCTGTTGATGGACACTTAGGTTGCTTCCATATCTTGACAATTATAAATAGTGCTGCTATGAACATTGGGGTGCATGCATCTTTTCAAATTAATGTTCTTTTATGTATATACACACACACACACACACACACACACACACACCAAGGATTGGAATTGCTGGGTCATACAGTAGTTCTATTTTTAGTTTTTTAAAGAAAACTCCATACTGTTTTCCACAGTGGCTGCACCAATTTAAATTCCCACCAGCAGTGTACCAGGTTGCATTTTCTCCACATCCTTGCCAACGTTTGTTATTTGTGTTTCTTGTTGATCACCATTCTGACAGGTTTTAGGTGATATCTAATTGTGGTTTTGATTTGCATTTCCCTGATAATTAGTGATGCTCAGCATTTTTCATGTGCCTGTTGGCCATCTGCTTATCCTCTTTGGAAAAATTTCTGTTAAGTTATTCTGCCCATTTGTAATTAGGCTGTTTGTTTGTTTGTTTGTTTGATGCTAAATTGTATGAGCTGTTGATATACGTTGGATATTAATTCTTTATGGGTCATATCATTTGCAAATATTTTCTCCCGTTCCCTAGGTTGTCTTTTCATTTTGTTGATGCTTTCCTTTGCTGTGCAAAAGTTTTAAAGTTTAATTAGGTCCCACTTGTTTATTTTTGCATATATTTCCTTTGTTTTAGGAGATGTATCCAAAAAAATATTGCTGCCATTTATGTCACAGAGGGTTCTGCTTATGAGTTCCTCTAGGAGTTCTATAGTATCTGGTCTTAAATTTAGGTCTTTAATATATTTTTTGTTTATTTTGTATATGATGTTAGAGAATGTTCTAATTTCATTCTTTTACACGTAGCTGTCCAGTTCTTATTTTATTTGAGGATTCTCTTTTCTTGGTAATCTTGATAAGTCTTGATAAAGGTTTGTCAATTTGCTTAACTTTTCAAAGAACAGATTCATAGTTTCATCGTTCCTGTTGTCTGTTTAGTCTGTATTTCATTTATTTCTGTTCTGATTTTTGTTATTTCCTATCTTCTAGTAACTTTGAGCTTCACTGTTTTCTTTCTCTAGTTTTTTGAGGTGTAAATTTAGGTTGTTTCTTGTTTCTTGAAGTAGGTATTTATTCTATGATCTTCCTTCTTAGAACTGCTTTTGCTGCATCCTATAAATTTTGATATGTCATATTTCCATTTTCACTTCTCTCAAAGTATTTTTTAATTTCTCTTCTGATTTCTTCTTTGAACCATTTCGGTTTTGCAAAAGCATGTCATTTAATATCCACATATTTGCAACTACATATTTGTAAATTTTCCAGTTTTTTTCCTTATAAATTGATTTCTAGTTTCATAGCATTGTGGCCAGACATGCTTGATATGATTTAGTCCTCTTAAGCGTATTAAGACTTGTTTTGTGGCCTAACATATTATAACCTGTAGAATGTTCCATGTGCACTTGAAAAGAATGCGTATTCTGCTGATTTTAGGTAAAATGTTTTGTGTATATCTGTTAACCTATCTTGTGTAATGTGTCATTTAAGGGCAATGTTGCCTTATTAAGTTTCTGTCTAGATGATCTATTCATTGATGTAAGTGGAGTATTAAAGTCCCCTATTATTGTTTTCCTGTCCATTTCTCCCTTTAGGTCTCTTCATATTTGCTTTTTATGTTTAGGTGCTCCTTTGTTGTGTACATAAATATTTACAAGTGTTATATCCTCTCATTAGATTTACATTTTTATTATTATGTACTGTCCTTCTTTGTCTATTACATTTTTGTTTTAAGTATATTTTGTCTTATATAAGTATTGCTACCCCAGCTGTACCTCTGTTTCCATTTGCATGTAATATGATTTTCTATCCCTTCATTTTCAGTCTTTGCATGTCCTTATATCTGAAGTTAGTCTCTTGTAGGCAACATATAGATGGGTCTTGTTTACGTACCCATTTAGGCACTTTGTGTCTTTGGTTAGAGAATTTAGTCCATTTACATTTAAAGCAATTATTGATAGGTATATACTTGTTGCCATTTTGTTAATTGTTTTTAGGCTGCTTGGAGTTCTTCTATGTTTGAGTATTCTTTTCTAGCTCTCTTAGTCATTTGATGACTTTTTTAGTGACTCACTTATATTCCTCTCTCTTTATCTTTTGTGTATCTACTCTAGGACTTTGTTTTGTAGATACAATGAGGCTTTATATAACAACTTTTATCTATAGCAGTCTATTTCAACTTGATAACATCTTAAGTTTGATCCCATTCTAATGTTCAATATTTTTACTCTCCCTCTTTCATGTTTAATATTTCTGATGTCACATTTCACATCTATTTATATTGTGTATCCCTTAATTAATTTTTATAGTTATAGCTATTTTTAGTATTTTTTGTGTTTAACCTTTACACCAGCATTATTAGTGATAAATCCACTATCTTTACTATATATTTACCTTTCTAGTGAGATTTATTCTTTTATATGTTTTCTTCTTACTAATTAGCACCCTTTCTTTTCGGCTTAAATAAGTTCTTTAATATTCCTTGTAAGGCTGGGTTAGTGATAATCAGCTGTTTAGCTTTTGTTTATCTGAAAAACTCTTTACCCTCCTTCAATTCTCAATAATGATTTGATTTTTTTCCCCCACCACTTTAACTGTATTGTGCCAATCTATTCTGGCCTGCAAAGTTTCTGCTGAAAAATGTGCTTATAATTTTATGGGGGTTCCCTTATATGTTACAAATTGTTTTTCTCTTGCTTCTTTTAAGATTCTCTCCTTGTCTTTACTTTTTGGCATTTTAATTATGATGTGTCTTGGAGTGGATCTCTTTGGATTCATCTTGTCAGAAACTCTATGGGCTTCCTGGTTCTGGATGTCTATCTTCTTCCCCAGGTTGGGAAAGTTTTCAGCCATTATTTCTTCAGATAATTTTTCTGCTCCTTTCTCTTCTCCTTCTGGGACCCTTATAATGCAAATGTTATTCCACTTGGTGTTGTCTCATAATTCCTTTAAGCTTTCTTCACTTTTTTTTCTATTTTCTGCTCTGTTAGATGAGTACCACTGCCTTGTCTTGAAGTTCACTGATCCTTTCATCTGCTTCATCTAGACTGACACTGAACCCCTCTACTATATTTTTCAGTTTAGTTATTGTATTTGTCAGCTCTGTGACTTCTGTTTAGTACTTTCTTTTTTTCTTTTTATATATTTTTTCTCTTTGTTGAAGTTCTCAGAGTGTTCATTCTCCTAAGTTCAGTGAGTATCTTTATGATGATTGCTTTGAACTCTTCATCAGGTAAATTACTTATCTCTGTTCCATTAAGGGTTTTTTTCCCGTGAGGTTTATGTTTCTCTTCTTTTGGATCATATCCCTTTGTTTCTTCATTTTGCTTGACTCTCTGTTTGTTACTATGTATTAGATACAACAACTTTCCTAGTCTTGAGGAAGTGGCCTTGTGTAGAAGATGAACCTTGTCATTCAGCCCTGCCCTAGTTCTTGGTTGTCTCTCAAACCTTTGAGACTGTTCCAGCAGCCTATTATGTTTTAATAGCTCTCAGTTGTTGAGAGTGTGCCAAGACTTGTCAGTATTCCAAAAGGGAGGATCTTAGTTGGCACCTAGATTTAGGCTGATTGGAAGCCAGACCTTTAGTCAGTAGCTTTTAAAGTATGCAAATACATACACTTCTATGGGGCTGCAAGCATAAGCAGTCACAGGAGCCAGGCAATCTAGAGGTTTCCCCTAGGTGGCAGTCACAAATGAATAGGATCTCCACTCAGTTGGATAAACTCTTTTCTCAGAGGTATCAGAGGGAGATCCCAAAGATGGCATCTGCTTTGCCATTCCCTGAGAGCAGCTTCATAGGCCCCTAAGTGTATGCCAAACCTGAAGCTTGCCCCTCAGGCCAAAGCTCCAGAACTAAGAAATAAGCCTCTTTCCCAGTAATAATGGGAGTGTGTTTCAGTCTGTTGTCTGTGTAGTGCTTTGGGGGTAGTAGCTGGCAAAAACTGTCTCCAATTGTTACAGTTTTATGGGACACAAAAGCAAAAGCCACTGTGGCCACCAGAACCAGGTGGTCAGAGGGCATCCCCTGAATGGCAGCCATGAAAACTATGACACCTGATGTAAATGCCAGGACAGCAGATGCATGTAAGAGCTCCCCTTTGGGAGATGCTGCTATTCTACAGTGAAGCAGAGGGAGAGCTCCATGATAGCACCTGCCTTCTGAGGTCTCTAGAAGGGATTATGGTCAGTCCTTAGTTACATATTTAATTAGAAGCCTGTCCCTGGATCTATGATTAGCTAATAGATGTCCTTCACAGAGAGACTAAGCTCCTGGATCTGTTGCGTCTTGCTGCACCCTAGGGTTTGTAGCTGTTTAAGGACTCTTTTTTCATTGTTTATAGTCCTGTGGAAACTGTGAACATAAGCCCTGCTAGCCACCAGAGCCAGGCCATGTAGAGGTGTCCCAGGTGATTGCTGCAAAAATTGGGGCACCAGATAAGGTTACAAGTACTTTTCTGGGAGATTCTGTCTTGTCCGTTGTGACTCAAAAAGATACTTGGTATGCTTTCTGTCTTCTTAAATGTGTTGAGACTTGTTCTGTGACCTAACATATGATCTATTCTGAGAATGTTTTGTGTGCTTGAAAACAATGTGTATTCTGCTACTTTTGGACTGAAATTTCTGTATGTGTCTGCTAGGTCAATTTGCTCTATAATGTTGTTCAAATCAGCTGTCTCTTTATTGACTTTTTTGCCTCCATGTTCTATGACTTATTTTAAGTGGGGTATTTATTCACTGACTATTATTGTACTGCTTTCTATTTCTCCCTTCACATCTTGAATATCTACTTTATATATTAAAGTACTTTGATACTGGGTGTGTGTATGTTAATACTTGTTAAATTTCCGGTTTAATTGTCCAAATTTGTCATTATATAATAACCTTCTGTGATTATAGAGACAGTTTTGGACATAAAGTGTATCTTATTGGATAGAAGTGTAGTCACTGCTGCTTCCTTTGTTTACCATTTGCATAGAATATCTTTTCCCATCTCTTTATTTTCAGCCTGTGTGTGTTTTAAGATAAAGTGAATATCTTATAGATAGTATATCCTTGAATTGTGTTTTTTGATCTTTTAAGCAACTCTATGATTTCTGATGAGGGAGTTGAATCCACTTACATTTAAATTAATTATAGGAAGGACTTACTATTGCTATTTGGTTTATTGTTGTTTGTCTCTTTTGTAGTTGTTTTGTCCTCTTTTCATCTATTCCTGTCTTCCTTTGCTATTTGATTTTTTGCAGTGATTTGTTTATTAATTTTTCTTTATCTTTTGTGCATCTATTACAGTATTTTGTCCTTTGTGACTAGCTCAAGTCTTCCATAAAATATCTTCAAGTTATAATCATCTATTTTAAGTTGATAGCATTTAACTTGTTTTCTTAATTGAAAAATATTAGAAATACAGCATTGTGCAAGTTTAAGGTGTATAATATTTTAATTTGATACATTTATATATTGTAATATGATTGCCACTGTAGCTATAATTAGCATGTCCATTATGTTACATAATTATCATTTCTTTTTAGTGCTTGAATGCTTATGTTCTAGTCATAACAAGTTTGATAACTAAGGTACAATATTGTTGTCTGTATTCACTATTGTGCACTAGATCTCTAAGATTTATTTACTACTCACTGTAAGTCAGTACCCTTAAGCAGCATCTATCCTATTCCCCTGGTAACCACCATTTTACCCTCTGGTGTCACAAGTTTGGCTTTTCCAGATTCCACATATAAGTGGTATCGTACAGTACTTGTCTTTGTCTGAGTTTTCTCACTTAGCATAATGTGCACAAGGTCCATTCATGGTGTTGCAAATGGCAGAATATCCTTTTTCTCATGCCTGATTAATATTCCACTGTATATATACACCACATCTTTTTTATCCATTCATCACTTGATGGACACTTAGGTTGTTCCATATCTTGACTATTATGAATAATACTACAATAAACATGAGAATGCATATATCTCTTTGATATCCTGTTTTCATATCCTTTGGGTATATACCCAGAAGTGAATTGCTGGATCAAATGATACATCTATTTTTAATTTTTTGAAAAACCTCCATTGTTTTCCATTGTGGCTGCACCAATTTACCTACATTCCTATCAGTAGTACTCAAGGGTCCCCTTTTCTCTACACCCTCACCAACCATTGATATTTCTTGTCTTGATGAAAGCCATTCTAGCAATTCTGAGGTGGTATCTCCTTGTGGTTTTCATTTGCATTTCCCTGATGATTAGTGATATTGGCCCTTTGGATGTCCTCTTTGGAAAAATGTCTATTTAGTTCCTCTGACCATTTATCAAGCAAATTGTTGTTGTTAATGAGTTGTATAAGTGCTTTATACATTTTAGATATTAACCACTTACCCAATATATGGTTTGCAAAAGATTTTTTCTCATCTGTAGGTAGCCTTCTGGTTTGTTAAATTTTTGCAGAAGTTTTAAAGTTTGATGTAGTCCCATTTGATTTTTACTATTGCTATTTGTGCTTTTCATGTTATACCTAAAATTATTGCCAAGACCCATGTTGTGAAGCTTTCTCCCCAAGTTTTCTCCTAGGAGGTTTTTTGTTTTTTTTTTTTTTTTTTTTTTTTTGCGGTACACGGGCCTCTCACCACTGTGGCCCCTCCCCCTGCAAAGCACAGGCTCCGGACGTGCAGGCTCAGTGGCCACGGCTCACGGGCCCAGCCGCCCCGCAGCATGTGGGATCTTCCCGGACCGGGGCACGAACCCGTGTCCCCTGCATCGGCAGGCGCACTCTCAACCACTGCACCACCAGGGAAGCCCTCTCCTAGGAGTTTTAGTGTAACAGGTCTTATATTTAAGTCCTTGATGCAATTTTAGTATGTGGTACAAGATAAGGTCCAATTTCATTGTTCTGTTTATGTGTATCCAGTTTTCCCAGCACCATTTGTTGAAGAGACTATCTTTTCCTCGTCGTGTGTTCTTGGCTCCTTTGTTGAATATCTGTTGACCATATTTCTGGGGGATTAATTCTGAGCTCTTCATTCTGTTCCATTGGTTGATATCTATTTTTATGCCATAGTTTTGTAGTATAGGTTGAAGTCAGAAAGTGTGATACCTCTGCCTTTGTTCTTTCTCAGGATTGTGATGAATATTTGATGTCTCTTGTCGTTCCACACAAATTTTAAGATTGTTTTTTCTATTTCTGTGAAGAATGTCATCAAAATTTTGATAGGGATGGCATTGAATCTATAGATGGCTTTGGTAGTATTTTAACAATATTAATCCTTTTGATCCATGAACACAGGATGTCTTTCCATTTTGTTTGTGTGTTCTTCAGTGTTTTCCCTCAAAGTTTTGTACTTTTTATTGTACTGATCTTTCACTTCCTTGGTTAAATTTATTCCTAGGTATTTTATTATTTTGATGCCATTGTGAATGGGGTAGTTTTATTTCTTTTTCAGTTATTTATTATTATTATATAGAAATGCAACTGATTTCCATATGTTGATTTAATACCCTGTAACTTGAATGAATTCATTGATTAGTTCCAACAATTTTTCAGTTATTTGAGATTTTCATTATATAAAAACATTATCACCTCCAAATAATGACAATTTCACTTCTTCCTTTGCAATTTAGGTTTCTTTTATTTCTTTGTCTTGCCAGATTGCTCTAGTTGGCACTTCCAGTACTATGTTGAATAAGAGAGATGAGAGTGTGCATTCTTCTTCCTGAATTTAGGGAAAAGGATTTCAATATTTCACCATTAATTATAATGTTAGCTGTGGTTTGGTCATATATGGTGTTTATTATGTTGAGGTAAGATCTTTCTGTACCCAACCTACTGAAGGTTTTTATCATAAAAGGATAATATATTTTGTAAAATGCTTTTTCTGTACCAGTTGAGATGATCATGTAATTTTTATCTTTTATTTCATTAATGTGATTTATTACATTTATCCGTTTGTGTAGGTTGAACCACTTTGCATCCCAGAGATAAATCCCATTTTGTCATTGTGTATAATACTTTTAATGTATTCTTGAATTTAGTTTAATATTTTGGTTGAAAAATTTTGCATCTATATTCATCAGGGATATTGGTCTATAGTTTGCTTGTAGTGTCCTTATCTGGCTTGATTGTCAGGGTAATACAGCCTTGTAGAATGAATTTGGAGTTCAATTCTTTGGAAGTGGTTGAGAAAACTTAGCATTGATTCTTAAAATATTTGGTGTAATTCTCTAGTGAAGCTGTCTGGTCCTGCAGTTTTCTGTTTGGGGTTTCTGTATTGGGAGTTTTTTGATTACTGATTCAATCTGTTTTTATTCTGTTCAGATTTTCTGTTTCTTGCTGATTCAGTGTTGGGAAATTGTATGTTTCTAAGAATGTATCCATTTCTTCTAGATTATCTAATTTGTTGGCATATAATTGTTAATAGTCAATTGTGATCCTACACATTTCTGTAGTATCAGTTGTAATGTCGTCCCTTTCATTTCTTATTTATTTGAGTCTTCTCCCTTTCTCTCCATTCCATACTTCCCATCTCTCTTTAATAGAGTCTAGCTAAAAGTTTGTCAATTTTATTTACTTTTTGGCGGAATCAGCTCTTAGATCCTTTCTATTGATTCTTCTGGTCTCCGTCTCACTTCCACTCATCTTTATTATTTCCTTCCTTCTGCTAACTTTGGACTTAATTTTTTCTTCTTTTTCTAATACCTTGAGATATAAAGTTAGGTTATTTAAGAACTTTCTAATTTCTTAATATGTGTATTTATCACTTTATAGTGATAAAGTTTATACTTTTTAAAGTTTATGGCTTCTTCTCAGAACTGCTTTGGCAGCATCCCATAGGATTTGCTATTTTGACATTTGATATTTGATGTTTATATTTTCATTTGTTTCAAGATAATTTTTTAAAATTTCCCTTTTGATTTTTCATTTTATCCATTGGTTGTTCCGAATGGTGCTGTTTAGTTACCACGTATTTATAGATTTTGCAACTGTCCTCTTTTCGTTGATTTCTAGTTTCTTACTTTTGGGGTAAGAAAAGATTGTTGGTATGATTTCAGTCTTCTTAAATTTGCTACGACATGTTTGGTGTCCTTTCACATGATCTATCCTGGGGAGTGTTCCATATGCACTTGAGAAGAATGTGTATTCTGCTGATGTTGAAGAGCCAGTTCTGTATGTTTCTTTTAAAACCATTTGGTCTAAAGTGTGATTCATTTTCAACATTTTCTTGATTTTTCCATTTGGATGATCTATCCGTTGCTGACAGTGGAGTAGTAAAGTCCCTTCAATTGTTGTATTGTCAACTTCTTCCTTCAGATCCATTAGCATTTGCTTACTATGGTTAGGTGTTCAGTACATATATATCTACCAAGGTTGGATGCATATATTTTTCATTTTATGCCATCTTGATGACCTTTTTCTCTTGTTACCATTTCTGGCTTACAGACCATTTTTTCTGATATAGTAAGTATGGCTATCCTTACTATCTTTTGGTTTCCCTTGCATGGAATATCTTCTGCCATCCTTTTACTTAAGCTTAAATGTGTCTGTAAAGCTGAAATGAGTCTACTGTAGGCAGCATATAGTTGGGTCATTCAGCAACTGTGTGACTTTTGGTTGCTAAATTCAATACGTTTACATTTAGAGTGATTATTGATAGGTAAGGACTTACTACTGCCATCTTATTCTTTGCCTTCTGGTTGTTTTGTGTTGCTGTTGTTTCTTTTTCCTTAGGTCTCTGCCTACCTATGTAAATTGGTGAGTTTCCATAGTGGTATGCTCTGTCATTCCTTTTTCTGTGTGTATCATGAATTTACTGTAGATCTTTGCTTTGTGGTTACCGTGAGACTTAGACAAAACAGTCCACTGTATGTTGACAGCACTTACCTTGTTTTACATATAGAGGCTCCATGCTTTCACTCATCCCCTTTATTTATATATTTGTTTATTTATTTACTTATGTATGTATTTATTTAACAGCACCACGTGGTATGCAGGATCTTAGTTCCCCTACCAGGGATTGAACCCATGCCCCCTACAGT
>NW_021703782.1:52026039-52120128 GCF_005190385.1 Monodon monoceros | reverse complement strand
AGGATCTTAGTTCCCCTACCAGGGATTGAACCCATGCCCCCTACAGTGGAAGCATAAAGTCTTAACCACTGGACCCCCAGGGAAGTCCCTCATCCCCTTTTATATTTTGATGTCATAATTTACCTTTTTATTCTGTGTTTTCATTAATAATAGTTGCTACATTTATTTTTAATGTTCTTTTTCTTTAACATCTATAGTTAAGTGGCTAACACACCATCCTAATATAGTTAGTTTTCTAATACTATTTTCACCTTTATCAGAACGTTACATACTTTCATATGTTTTCATGTTGCAGATTACCTTACCATCTTTCCATTTCAGCTTGAAGAACTAACTCCTTTCTGTGTTTCTGCGAGTCAAGTCTAGTGGCGATGAGCTCCCTCTGCTTTTGTTTGGGAAAGCTCTCTTTCTTCTTCATATCTGAAGGATAACTTTGTGAGATAAAGTATTCTTGGCTGGCAGTTTCTGTCTTCCAATACTTTAAGATAGCCTATTGGTAGTTATTTGTAAGTTACATTATTTTCTTTTTCCCTAGCTGCCTTTAAAGTTCTTTTTCATCATTGAGTTTTGATAGTTTCATTATAATGTACCTTGGAGAAGGTCTTTTTGCATTGAGATAATAGAGTGTTCTATTAGCTTTGTGGCATTGTATGTCCAATTACTTCCCCAGGTTTGGGAATTTCTCAGCTATTATTTCTTTAAATAAAATCTCTGCCCCCTTCACCCTCTCTTCCCCTTTTTATGTACCAATTATTCTTAGATATGCTTTTTTGACTAAATCCCATAGCTCTCATAGGGTTTCTTCAGTTTCTTCATTTAAAAAACAATCTTAGTTCTCTGTTCCCTTCTACCTGAATTATTTCTGTATTCCTATTTTCCAAAACCCTTATTTTTTCCTCCATCTCATCTGCCCTGTTACCAATACTCTCTATTGCAATCTTCACTTCATTCATTGAATTCTTCATCTCTAGAATTTCTGTATGATTGTTTTTAATAATTTCATTCTCTTTAGTAAAGAACTTTTTTGGTAATGTTATTCCTGTGTTGATTGAATTTCCTTGCTGATTTTTCATGTAGTTTTAAAATTTCATTATAAAAGCTATTTTGAAACTTTTATTATCATTTGGATTACAATATTCTGTGTATTTATGTTTAGTTGCTGGAAAATTATCATTTTCTTTTTGTGATACAATATTTCCTTTATTTTTCATAGTGTTTGAGGTGTGCGCTTTTGCTTTCACATTTGAAGTAGTAGACACCCTCCTTACATAAAGTTTATGTCTGCTTTGGTTCTTTCAATTCAAGAGTTTGGTTACTAGAAACTTTTCTTTTGTATTCCAATATACAAATTCCAGGTGGCACTATAGCTCAAGTTTGTGGTTTCTCCTACCTGGTCTGGCTATCTAAGATGTGCTTGTGAGCATGCACACGGTGCCAGCAGCAGGGTGGGGGGAGGTGTGGGCTTAGCACCTGGGGCTTTGTGGGGACCCATGGTCCCAGTGAGGGAAAAACATGAGTGGGTTACTCCTAGGCATTCATGGGTGGACCTCCAACTAATGTCCCAAAGGAGACAGCAGGAAATGCATTCCTTTAATGCCCTTTTATATTCTTTTTTTTTTTTTTTTTTTTTTTTTTTTTTTTTTTTCAGTACGCGGGCCTCTTACTGTTGTGGCCTCTCCCGTTGCGGAGCACAGGCTCCGGACGCGCAGGCTCAGCGGCCATGGCTCACGGGCCCAGCCGCTCTGCAGCATGTGGGATCCTCCCGGACCGGGGCCCGAACCCGTGTCCCCTGCATTGGCAGGCGGACTCTCAACCACTGCGCCACCAGGGAAGCCCTGCCCTTTTATATTCTTATCTGGATCCTTCTCTTTCCTTTCCCTCCTCCCAGTCATTGGGGTCCCTCCTCAGAAATCTGGGTCCTGCTACAGAAAAATCAGGTCTCTCCAGCCACAACCTGAACAACTGGGGCAGCCAGGCAGTCATTCACCACTTTTGCTTTCTACCTCCTCTGTGGGGGATATCACCACTGCCAAAAGCCAAGCCCCTTGCAGTGTCACCCTGGGGAGGTGGGCCTCCTTAGCAAGTTCCTCCCTCTCCTGTGCATCCAAGCATGTCTCTGTCCCACTCGAATTGTATGTCAGATTCTTCCCTCAGGCAGGCTGGTCTCTCACCCATGGGTATCTATATAGTTTTGTACTCTCTTTTTCCTGATTGTGGCAAGTGGGGTTAGGGCAGATTCACTAGCTTCCTTGGATCCACAGTTCCCACTGAGATTCAATCTGTCCCCTTTCAGATGTATAGGTGGATAGAAACCTCCTGGGTATGTGGTATGATTTGCAGAAGAAGTTTCGTTCAGTTAAGAATGTTCAGTTAGTTGTTAATCAAAAAGGAGAAAAAAGAGGAAGGACTCACACTACCCTGAATGCTGACGTAACACACCAATAAAGCAATAACATCTTAATTTTCATAATATATAAAAACTCTAAATTTCTACTCTCTCTTCACACTCTGTGTTTTTGTAATGTTTGCTTCTTTTTATACTGTTTATCCATGAGCAAATTTTTATCTTTGAACTTTTATATTAGGATCAAAAGTAATTTATGCACTACCATTACTGTGTTTCATTATTCTGTGTTTGTCTATATATTTACCATTACTAGTGGGATTTATGCTTTCACATGATTTTGCATTGCTATTTGCCATGTTTTCTTTTCAATTTAAGAATTTGGTTAACCATTTGTTGCAAGGCAGCTATAATGATGATCAAATCCTTCAGTTTTTATTGTCTTGGGAAGACTATCTCATCTTCTTTTTCAAAAAGAATTTTGCAGGATAGAGTATTCTTGATTTTCAATTTTTTTTTCATTTAATACTTTGAATATATAATCCCACTCTCTCCTGGCCTGCACAGTTTCTGCTTAGAAATCCAATCATAGCCTTATTCAGGAGTTCCTTGTATGTAATGTGTTATTTTTCTCTTGATGCTTTCAAATTTTTTCTTTGTCCTTATCTTTTGACAATTCTATTATAATGTGTCTTGGTGTAGTCATCTTCCAGTCGATCCTATTTGGAGTTTCATGGACTTCATGAATCTGGAGACCGTTTTCCTCCTAAGACTTGTTGAATTTTCAGCCACCATTCTATTAAATAAGTTTTCTGCACCCCCTTTTTTTTCATTTTAGGACTCCTGTGATACAAATATTGTTTCACAGGATAGTGTCCCATTATTCATATAGGCTTTCTTCACTCTTTCATTCATTTTTTCTGTTTTTTCGTCTTACTGGATAATTTCACATGATCTCTCTTTGAGTTCACAGATTTGTTTTTCTGATTGGTCATGTCTGCTGCTGAAGCTCCATATTATACTTTTCATTTCATTTATTGTATTCTTCAGCTCCAGAATTTCTTTTTTTCTCTTTGTTGAATTTCTCTTTTTTCCATATATTGATTTTCTAATTTCACTCTCTGTCTGTGTTCTCTTGCAACTTGCTAAACTTCCTCAAACCATTATTTTGAATTTGTTTTCACACAATTTATAGATCTCTATTTTTTTGGCATCAGTTACTGTAAATTTATTGTGTTCCTTAGGTGGTGTCATGTTTCCTTGTTTTTCATGTTACTTCCTTGTTTACATGTTACAATACAAGTAACATGTTTCAATGTTACTTGTATTCTTTTTTTTTTTTACATCTTTATTGGAGTATAGTTGCTTTACAATGGTGTGTTAGTTTCTGCTTTATAACAAAGTGAATCAGCTATACATACACATACGTTCCCATATCCCCTCCCTCTTGCGTCTCCCTCCCTCCCCCCGTCCGCCCCTCCCCATCCCACCCCTCTAGGTGGTCACAAAGCACCGAGCTGATCTCCCTGTGCTATGCGGCTGCTTCCCACTAGCTATCTATTTTACGTTTTGTAGTGTATACATGTCCATGCCACTCTCTCGCTTTGTCACGGCTTACCCTTCCCCCTCCCCATATCCTCAAGTCCATTCTCTAGTAGGTCTGTGTCTTTATTCCTGTCTTACACCTAGGTTCTTCATGACATTTTTTTTCCCTTAGATTCCATATATATGTGTTAGCATACAGTATTTGTCTTTCTCTTTCTGACTTACTTCACTCTGTATGACAGACTCTAGGTCCATCCACCTCATTACAAATAGCTCAATTTCCTTTCTTTTTATAGCTGAGTAATATTCCATTGTATATATGTGCCACATCTTCTTTATCCATTCATCCGATGATGGACACTTAGGTTGTTTCCATCTCCTGGCTATTGTAAATAGGGCTGCAATGAACATTTTGGTACATGACTCTTTTTGAAATATGGTTTTCTCAGGGTATATGCCCAGTAGTGGGATTGCTGGGTCACATGGTAGTTCTATTTGTAGTTTTTTAAGGAACCTCCATACTGTTCTCCATAGTGGCTGTACTAATTCACATTCCCACCAGCAGTGCAAGAGTGTTCCCTTTTCTCCACACCCTCTCCAGCATTTATTGTTTCTAGATTTTTTGATGATGGCCATTCTGACTGGTATGAGATGATATCTCATTGTAGTTTTGATTTGCATTTCTCTAATGATTAATGATGTTGACCATTCTTTCATGTGTTTGTTGGCAATCTGTGTATCTTCTCTGGAGAAATGTCTATTTAGATCTTCTGCCCACTTTTGGATTGGGTTGTTTGCTTTTTTGTTTTTGAGCTGCATGAGCTGCTTGTAAATTTTGGAGATTAATCCCTTGTCAGTTGCTTCATTGGCAAATATTTTCTCCCATTCTGAGGGTTGTCTCTTGGTCTTGTTTATGGTTTCCTTTGCTGTGCAAAAGCTTTGAAGTTTCATTAGGTCCGATTTGTTTATTTTTGTTTTTATTTCCATTTCTCTAGGAGGTGGGTCAAAAAGGATCTTGCTGTGATTTATGTCATAGAGTGTTCTGCCTATGTTTTCCTCTAAGAGTTTGATAGTTCTGCTCATTTGAATGAGTGGTCACCTCTTCCAGACTTTACAGACTGATTTTGGGTTAGTGCAAGGGCACTGGCTGTTTGGTGTGCAAAAGCTCTGGCCCCAGGGATTGCAAAAGTGGCTCCATCTCCAGGGCGATACTGTGGCATGGACTCTGGCCAGCTCCACCAGTTGAAGTCAGTGACTGTGAAGATTGCCGGGGTCCTTGGTCACTAAAAGGCTGAGTGTCTCTGCCATACTTGCAGGGCTTCTGAGTTCTTTGATAGTGAAGTGAGGTATGCGGGGATTCTCCTATTCTCATTTTCCTAGATGTGGTAACATCATGGCTGAGGGATCCCTCTTGGTAGTAAACTCTTGGTGGTGGTGGGGATTTGTGCAGTAGTGACTCCTGTTTTGGAGGGTTGTGGCAGTATGAACTCTGGACAGCTCTGTCCAGTGGGGTCAGTGTGGGTGAAGATGGTGGGGGGGTCCTCCTCTCCTTGCTTTCCCCATGATGGAGGTCCAGCTGACGATATTGAGGGTATCCTTCTTAGTGCTGAGCTGTTCTGGGACAGTGAATGGAGTGACAGATGTAAAATGCTTCCTGTGTTTTTCTGCGCAGCCATCCTTGGTTTGGGTGTCCCACTGGGTTGCTTCAGCTTCTTAATTTTAATCTGGATTTATTCCAGAGATACTTTCATCAGTCGGCAGTTGTTTAATCACTATTTTTGTGGGAGGATGAAGTCTGACCTCCCAATCTACCATCTTGCTGACACCATTCTACTGTATGTCCTATCTGTTATTGATAGTGTGGTATTGAAGTCTCCAGATACTATTGTAGAATTGTTTCTCCCTTCAACTCTGAAAGGTTTTGCTTTACATGTTTTTCAGTAAATTTCATAAATGGATTGTCATTCTACATAATTCTTTATGGCTTCTTCTTCTTGTCTCTATTCAGCAAGGCAAAAGTTGCTACTCTTAAAAAATAGTAACTCATTTTTCCTTTGACATTTACATTGTTTCAGTTATTACCCTTTCCAAGTACTGAGATATCATTGTCTATATATAGATGATTTCTATCTTGGCTTTCAGAGTATAGTGTGATAGTTAAGAGCATCAGTTGGTTCTGCCACTTGCTTGCCGTATGACATTCAGTAACATAGTTTCTTTTGCTAGCAGTTTACTTTTGAGATAATGGGGACATCAATATCTACATACTAAGTTATTCATAGGATCGAACAATAATAAGTACAGGAAGTGTGTACTGCAGTGACTAAGCTATAGTAACATGCAGTTATTTGGAAACTATATTACTATAATAAATATAAGTATGATTTCCAGTATACTTCTTTTGTTATATGTATTTAACATAGTAGTAAAATGCATACTCAACAATATGATTACATAGTTAAGGAAGTACTAAACTATACACTTACTTATACTTTAAAGTCACAACAATCAATTTGAATTACCAACATTATTGTGATTTTTATATCATAAAATCCTATCATAAACATTAAATATATTATTAAAATGTCAGCAAGAATATACATCCTATTTTTTGGAAAGTTGTGTCTTTTATTTTTGCCATGATAGGCCCCAGATCTTTGAAAGAATAAGAGGTTTATTAAAGAAAATTTGAGAACCACTGTTCAGAAGCATTCCCCAAGGTGGAATATTTGAAACATTATATCTGGAATTGGAAAGCTTGAGTATAAATCCTGTCTCAGCTGTCACCAGTTCTGTGGCTTTGAAAACCATTTCAACCTCTTTAAATGTCTTGAATCTTTTCTAAATAGGAATAATAGTTATTGTGTAACCTCAAAGGGTTATGTAATCATCAACTTAATTAGGAATACATTGTGTGCTTTGATACAAATGCTATTCTTTTTTAAAAAAATCAGCTTGGTGTACTTGGATTAAAAGTATAGTAAGACTGGCTTGGGGTCTAATCTTGGCTCCAGTCACTTACTAGTTACGTTATGTGAGCACATACTGAACCTACTGATTTTATCTGTAAAATGTGGTTAATTTTATTTTCTTGCTGGGTTATTGAGAGGATTAAATGAGATGGCTAATTCTAAACAAAGATCTGACTCTTAATAAAGAGGAATTGTTGTTACAGTCGTTGTTGGTAAGTATGATTGCTGATTTTCTTATTACCCACCCAGTAAACGCTTTTTACTGTGCCTTAGTTTACATACCTACTATTTGACAATTGGCTAGGAATGCCAGTTCAGTCATATGTTCCTAGGCAAGTAGACAAGGGCTAGGCATTGTCCATTATCTTGTGCTTTACTCTTCACTCCCCTATTTCACTAATGTAGAATTCAAAGCTATATGTTGTTCTCATATATATTTAAGGACAAAATAATTTGGAGTTATCAGCTTAAGGACACTCAACTCTCATACTGCGTTTTACTTATATTGACTAATGGTGACATAACTTTAGAGAATTTATAGAATGTGCCTCAGGTTCATTGTTTTTATTCTTTCAACATGCAGCACTTGAAAGCTAATCTGAAATGTTCGTTACTATCTCCACTAGTGCCGTTTTCTCTTGGATATTCTTTAATTAGAATACTAGATAGAGATGATAATAACTTTCTGCTTGAGGTTAAAATGATTCCTGTTTCAGCCTTTTTGTGTGAGCTCTTTGCTTCTCAACACAAACCACAAGGATGTATTTGTGAAATCCATATCATCTTTTGAAAAGCTTAACTTGGCGAAAACATTGCAGGTGTATCTAGAGACTGTCTTCTTGTCCTGAGTGGCAGTACTAAGGTTTAGGATAAGGCATTATTGTTCTCTCATGGAAAGTGAAAGTGCTGAAGTGTCCTTAAGATCTCAGCGGGAGTGATTTTACTTATAATAAAGGAAACTGCATCCATTATGGTTACCACATGCTTTGCTACAATTCCTTTAAAAAATACGTATCCATATGTACATGTGGAAAAAGGGATTTGATACTAAATCCCTTTCCACACGTATATGTGGAAAAAGGGATTTGATACTAAAAGGAAAATGTTACAACTTGAAAAACAACAACAGCATCCCTGTTATTTTTTCAAGAATGAAAATGAAAATTATGCCTTTTTAATGCCACCTTCTGAGTGTTTTTAGGTATGGATCATATTAACTGTACTAGAATACATCAGACCCAGACACTTTGGTCCATTCTGCTCTTCCAGTGTTATCTGATGGTCATTGTGCAATCACTGGCCTTTCACAACAGTAAGATTTTAGATTTAAAAAAAGTATTTAGCATCCTCGTACAAAAATAATAATTGTTCTATCTCTGGAGTGTCAGTCCCCAGTGCCTATGTGATCAGAGCCTTCTGAAGAGTAACTTCATTGTGCTCACAGACGTATTGCTAAGCTTTTAAATTAGTAGACACCTCAAAGTGCTGTACTATAAATAGGTCACAGACTATTGGCTCAGAGATAAAGGAAACATTTAAGTAATGAAGGTCTATAAGGAATGTACTCAGGGTAATACTATACTGTACTAATGGTCATGTTAGGTAGTCTGGTGAAATGTAAGCCAGAGTAATTCTGTTAAAAGATTTCAGGAGTCAGTAACTTAGCTTCATCCTGATTCTAAGAAGAGGTGTTCCTGTTGAAATGATATGCCATTTCTGAGGTTTGTGGCATTTATGGTGCTCATGAAACTGTACAACCATAAAATATCAAAGTTTTACAAAATCCGCCTCAAGGAACAATTTAAAATCAGCTGGTTAAATGAAACTGCCTCGGCAATTTTTTTTTTAGGACACATGAGAGCCTGAGAGGAGGTTAAATGGAGGTTCACTCTCTCTCCTAACTCCCCAAATGTCATGACTTCATAAGTCATTCCTACCTTTTGGTCCTCAGTTTTTATTCTCCTCTATATCAGTCTTCTAAGGGAAGTGATTTATTTGAAAAATATGTTGTAAAAGCTACATTTTGGCCTAAATCCTTTACAGTTGCTGCTTTGCCAGTAGTCACATTGACTTCCATTCAACTGGACCAGGAAACTTATAGTTCAAAGTGAAACATTAGAGAAAAATTAACACTCTCATAGCTCTGAAGGCATTCCCATGCCTTCAAAGGTATGAAATTCATACATTTCAGGGTTGTTTTCTTCACTTTTGTTGTGATTGCTGTTATAGGGTTTTGTATAAAATGAAATACTTCCTATCTGTATTTGCATTACTGAAAAAAAATTTACCTGATACGACAAACTCCATAATGCAAATGTACACCCATTTCACAAAGGATAAGAAGATATTTCAACTTAACACACATACTAATTAGGAAAAGGAAAAATTAACATATACTAAATGTCTTATAATAAATAAATAACTAAGATGGAATATATCCAAATGACTACAGGCAGTCATTGTAAACTTTATATAAAAACTTTTAATTGTGGGAAAACAGAATTAAATGCAAGATAAAATGATTTATTCAGTATGATGTCAAATTTGTTTAAATGTGTTTAAAAATTGCGTAAATTTGGTATTGATGATTTCAGGTTTGTAGGAATTTAAAAAACAGTTTTCTTCTTTGCATTTCTAATAATTTCCCAGTATCATAAATTAAAGAAACATTATTTTAAAAAAGTTAAGCAGGAGATCTTTAAAAAGAAAAACAAAAAACTTAGAAACAACTAGCAAGTGTAAAATGCTGTATTATCTTTGACTCTTTCAAAATGTCACCGATGGTCACCAACCATAGCATTGGATTAAGAAATTAAGAGTTAAGGGTGTTGCTTTCTATAAATTTATTTGAAATTGTCTCTTTTTGTCATTACATCATTTTTCAGTTGTTCTGTACGAATATTACCAATTACATTTAGCTGGAATAATGTTTCTATTAGACATGAAAACTAGTTAATACTGTCATGATTCTATAGTACAACTTTTCTGGTTACACACACAACTACCTGATGGGAAATCCTGATATATTTTTACATACATATTGTAGCTAGCCAGTGTTGGGGCAATGTTGCCTGAAGGTTATATAACTTTGAGTTTAGTGTAAAAATAATGCACAGCTTTACAGAAATGTCTTGTTTTGCGTGTTGGCAGTGGCTGTTTTTCCAGTAGATTGGATTTTGAATTTGTCATGAAAATTGTACTTTGAAAGAAAATTCTGATACCTAGCAAATAACTTATTCTACATGAGATGTTTATGATTTGGAACCTACTGTTGTGTGATTCAGGAGTAGACAGTGAGTTCAAAAATATTTTTTTCAGATGAATAGCTATTCAGGCAAGAAAGCCTTTGCCATCAGATTTTCCAAATAAGAAAAATATCATTAGAATGGAATTAAATAAAATGAAACACCAGAGAAAAGCACCCCGTGTTTTGCTAAACTACATCTAAAAAATAGTTTAATAGTATTTCAAGATTTATTCTAATCAAGATTCATTTTCCAATTTATGAACTTTGATGCCACTACAGCTGATATGAATAGAACAGAATTTATGTAGATACATTTACTCACTAGTGGTAACTTCAAAGTTTTCAATCGCAATATTATAAGAGAAATTTTAAGTTAAAAGCATATTTAATGGTATTTAAAATGTTTGAGGGCTTTATACTTTACCTGGTACACATTTATTTAATTTCCAAAACATCTCATTGGTGTTTCAGGACAGACATTATTTTTACTATTTCACCACTGAGGCATAGAGAGGGTAACATGTGGCTACTGCAAACTGTATTCAGAACTTGACCCTGGGTCTTGTGGCTTCAAAATAGTAGTTTTTCTTTTCTATATTAGAATTTGTGATTATTCTTATTAAAATAAAGAGCCCAACAATTGTCATTTTGTTTTTATAAATAATATAAATGGTATGTAGTGGCTGCTTATGTATGTGAGAGGTAGTCCAGTTCTTTCACTCACCTCTAGGAAAGGCAACAACACGATACTCCTTAAGATATTCTCTAGGACAGTAACCAAAACAAAGAATGAAATTAATGCTTGTTGAATGAACTGTGTCATCCCATTAGTTGGAGTAGCAAATGGAATTTTTTCATCATAGTTCTTTTTCCCTATATTCTTATTCATTCAGCAAGATATCATGAACTGAAGATTGAGGACAGACGCAAGTTCCAGTTGTTTATAGAAAGCTGACCCAGCTACTCTGTACAATAGCTATGACTAACATAAATATCAGGAGATTCTTCAATAATCATCAGCTTACAGGCTGTGGGCTATAGTTAGGGGATAGCTTTCCAGCTCATAAAAATTGTTATCCCTCTTGTGGAGCCCTATTTTGATATCCATAACATTCAATTGTTTGTGCTCTTTGAGATTGCTAGTTTGCTATCTCAGACTAGCTTATTTATTTTTCTATTTTTGGTATTTTTTTCTTATATTTTTAACATCTTTAGTGGAGTATAATTGCTTTACAATGTTGTTATTTTCCTCTGTATAACAAAGTGAATCAGCTATACGTATACATATATCCCCATATCCCCTCCCTCTTGCGTCTCCCTCCCACCCTGCCTATCCTGCCCCTCTAGGTGGTCACAAAGCCCCAAGCTGATCTCCCTGTGCTATGCGGCTGCTTCCCACTAGCTATCTATTTTACATTTGGTAATGTATATATGTCCATGCCACTCTCTCACTTCGTCCCAGCTTACCGTTCCCCCTCCCCATGTCCTCAAGTCCATTCTCTACATCTGCGTCGTTATTCCTGTCTTGCCCTACCCCGGGTTCTTCAGATCCTCTTTTTTTTTTTTTTAGATTCCATATATATGTGTTAGCATATGGTATTTGTTTTTCTCTTTCTGACTTAGTTCACTCTGTATGACAGACTCTACGTCTATCCACTGCACTACAAATAACTCAACTTCGTTTCTTTTTATGGCTGAGTAATATTCCATTGTGTATGTGTGCCACATCTTCTTTATCCATTCATCTGTCAATGAACACTTAGGTTGCTTCCATGTCCTGGCTATTGTAAATAGTGAAACTACATTATTTTTAAAGGAAAAAAAGGGAAATATTATATACATCAGGAAACTAAATTAGGCTGTTGGATGTTTCCTTTGAGAATTCTGCATAAATACAGATATTTCAAATTTAGGAGACAATTTTTCCACTAAAACAGCATTTCTAAAGCTGAGCTTAGTAGAAACTGTTTTCTGCAATGTTAATAAGATGGCAAGGTCTCTGGTTAAACAAGTTATGTCTACAAGTATTTTCATCATGCACATTAGCCCTTTAAAAGACTCTGGGAAGCTGTTCTTTACAGAAATCAGTTAAAACAACCCTTCAAATTTATTGCCTATGAATATTCCATTCTTTTTTTTCATTCACGGAATTCCTCTTGTCAGCTCCAGAAATCACTGCTGCTTGGATCACAGGTTGGGAAATGCTGTTCTAGCATTGTAGTGTAAAAAACACTAGAAGTGAGATCAGAAAACGTGGGTTTGAGTCCTAACTCTATCAATTAAATTAGCTCCATGGTTTGGGGCAAGATCCTTCTCTGGATATCAAATTAGAACATTATCTTCTTAGGGCAGTTTTTTTTTTCCTTGAAAATAAATTTTAAATTGTTTAATATACGTGTGTGTATGTATGTGTGTGTGTGTGTGTGTGTACCTCTTAATGCCTCTTATCCTTTTTTAATTGGGATATCATTGATCTGTAACATGGTATTAGTTATATGTGTTTGATACATGTATATATTGCAAAATTATTAAGTTAACTAGCATCACCACAATCGTTAAATTTTTTTTTCTGTGATGAGGACTCTTTGGGTGTACACTCTAAGCAACTTTCACATATACATACAGTATTGTTAATGATACTTATCATGCTGTACGTTACATCCCCAGGATTTATTTATCTTATAACTAGAAGTTTGTACCATTTGACCACTTTCACCCATTTTGCCTACCCTCTACTCCCAATCTCTGGCAACTACCAACCTGTTTTCTGTATCAGTGAGTTTATTTGTTTGTTTAAGATTCCACATATAAGTGATACCTTACAATATTTATCTTTCTCGGTCTGATTTATTTTACTTAGCATAACGTCTACAGGGTCCAACCATGGTGTCCTAGATGTCAAGGTTTCCTTCTTTTTTATAGCTAAGTAATATGTGTATATATACCACGTCTTCTTTATACATTCATCCGTGGACGCTTAAGTTGTTTCCATTTCTTGGCTATTGTAAATAATGCTGCGATGAACGTGGGGGTGCTGGCAGATTGGAGGTGCAGATAGATTTCTGAGATGGTGATTTTGCTTCCTTTCGATAAACACCCAGGAGTAGGATTGCTGGATCATATAGTAGTTCTAGTTTTAAATTTTGAGGAGCATCCATACTGTTTTCCATAGTGGCTGCAAATATTTACATTCCCATAAACAGTGCACATAGGTTCTTTTTTCTCCACATCCTATGCAACACTTGTTATCCCTTGTCTCTTGATAATAGCCATCCTGTTATCTCTTGTCTCTTGGTATTAGCCATACTAACAGGTTTGAGCTGATATCTCATTAATCCATTTCGAGTTATTCAACTCATTAATCCATTTTGAGTTGTTCTATGTGTGTGATGTAGATAGTGGTCCCATTTCATTCTTTTGCATGTGGCTGTCTGGTTTCTCAACCTCATTAATTGAAGAGGCTATCTGTTGCCCACTGTATATTCTTGGCTCCTTTGACATAAATTAATTGACCATTTATGTGTGGGTCAATTTCTTTACTTTCTGTTCTGTTCCATTGATCTGTGTGTCTGTTTTTATGCTGATACATTACTGTTTTGATTACCATAGTCTTGTAATATAGTTTTTCATCAGTAAATGTGATGCCTCCAGCTTTGTTCTCTCTAAGGATGGTTTTGGCTATTTGGGGGTCTTCTGTGGGTCCATACAAATTTTAGGATAGTTTGTTCTATACCGGTGAAATATGCCATTGGAATTTTGATAGGGATTGCATTGAATCTATAAATTGTTTAGGGTAGTATGGACATCTTAACAATATTAATTCACTAAAACATGAGCATGGAATATGTTTCCATTTATTTGTGTCTTTTATCAAATGTCTTATAGGTTTCAATGTACAGGCCTTTAACCTTGGTTAAATTCTCTGAGGTATTTTATTCTTTTTGATGTACTTTTAAATGGGATTGTTCTCTTGCTTTCTCTTTGTGATAGTTCATTATTAGTGTATAGAAACACAACTTATTTTTGTATATTAATTTTGTATCCTGAAACGTTACTGAATTTATTTGTTCTAACAGTTTCTTGGTGGAATCTGTATGGTTTTTAATGTATAATGTCATTTATTTGCAAACATATATATATATGTATAAATGATATATATTTATATATTATATATGTGTATAAATCATTTGTAGATGGCATATACTGATAGATAATAGTAGCAAACAAAGAGGCAGTTTTTAATTGGCTGTCTGCCCAGGGATCAACACAAAAGGAGCAGACAAAAATGTCCATCTCCCAATCTTTCCCTGAAAGGGGTTTATCTGCATTCTTTAAAAGCTGTTGACTGAGGGCCAGCTTTCTAAGCATACATCTCGGGGCTGGCTGCAGTCCTCCATAGGGACCAGAGCAGCTGGAGAACACATCCCCCACTTTCTCCCTCCAACCAGTTCCAACAATAAAACCAAGTTGCCAATATCTTCTGGTAAAGAGCTTGTACATACTTCTGGTGCCAAATCTTTTGTGGCAGCCATCTGAGAGTCAGCCCTCTGGATCACTAGCACTGATAGCCAATGAGTTTTGCATTTAGTAGTCCCACAGGACCGTAGAAAACCGAGAAGCAGTTCTAAAGGGTGCAGGAGCACCACTTCTGTGGCTTTATACATGAGTCCAGCACCGAGGGAGCAGGCAAAAGTTCCCACCCGCCAGTTTCTTCCAGGAAGGGGCTTAGCTACTACTTTCTCAGCAGCTACCTGAGGGTCCAGCTTCTAATCATCCTGTGAAAGGTGCTGAATGTAATTCTCCCCTTTGGGACACTGGTGCTTTAGCAAATCCTTAACTACTAGGTACCTCTAAGAACAAAGGGAGTGACTTGAACAATCACAAAAGTTTAGAGACAATTAGCAGCACAGGCCAGGTATATTGTCAAAGTTCATCGCCAATACAAGACCATTCTGTTAACACTGGGAGAAGTGGATGTTTCATCTGACACACAGAAACCGAAACAGATAGTTGAAGAAAATAAAGAAATGGAGGCGTATGTTCCAAATAAATAGCATGACAGCACTCTAGAGACAGATCTTAATGAAATGGAGATATGTAATTTACGTGAGAATTCAAATTAGTGGTCATAAAGATGCTCACCAGGTGGTGCAGTGGTTAAGAATCTGCCTGCCAATGCAGGAGACACGGGTTCGAGCCCTGGTCTGGGAAGATCCCACATGACGCAGAGCAACTAAGCCCATGTGCCACAGCTACTGAGCCTGTGCTCTAGAGCCCGTAAGCCACAACTACTGAGCCTGTGTGCCACAACAACTGAAGCCCACGCACCCTAGAGCCTGTGCTCTGCAACAAGAGAAGCCACCACAATGAGAAGCCTGTGCACCACAATGAAGAGTAGCCCCCGCTCACCTCAACTAGAGAAAGCCCCGGAGCAGCAACAAAGACCCAACACAGCCAAAAATAAATAAATTAAAAAAAAAAAAAAAAGATGCTCACCAAGATCAGGAAGGCCATTCATAAACAAATTGAGAATATCAAAAGAGAAATAGAAAATATTTAAAAGTACCAAACAGAAATCACAGAGCTGAGGAATATAACAACTGAATAATATAATAGTAGAGTTCAGTAGCAGACTAGATTAAAAGAAAGAAAGGATCGGTAAATTTGAAAACAGGGCAGTGGAATTCAGTCTTTCAGAGAAGAAAGGATGAAAAAGAGTGAAGATACCTACAGGGACTTATGGGATACCATCAAATGGTCCACTATATGTATTAAAGTGGTCCCAGAGGGAGAATAGAGTGAGCAAGAAGCATAAAGCTTCTTCAAAGAAATAATGGCTGAAAACTTCCCTAACCTGGGGAGAGAAGTTGATATCTATATCCAGGAGGCCCACAGAATTCCAAAAAACCAAGATGATGACTCTAAAGAGACACAAACCAGACTCATTATAATTAAAATCTTGGAAGTTAAAGACAGAGAATCTTAAAAGCAGCAAGAAAAAAGCAACTTGTTACTTACAAGGAAGCCCTCATAGACTATCATAGGAATTTTCAGCAGAAACCTTGTAGGCCAGAATGAAGTGGGATGATATATTTATAGTGCTGGAAAAAACAGCCAACCAAGAAATCTACCCAGCAATATTATTCTTCAGAATTGAAGGAGAGATAAAGAGTTTTCCACCAAACAAAAGTAAAGGAAATTGGTGAAGTGAAGGCCATCATACTGGCCTTATAAGAAATCTTAAAGAGCCTTCTTCAAGTGGAAATGAAAGGATGTTAATTAATAACATGAAGCATGAAAGTATAAAACTCACTGGTAAAGGTAAATATGTAGTTAAATTCATAATACTCTAATATGGTAATGATGGTGGGTGACTTTCTTATAAATATAGTGTAAAATTTAAAAGACAAAAGTATATATTGAAAATGTAATTTCAATAATTTATTAATGGATACAAAATATAAAAAGAGGGAAATTGTGACATCAAAACATAAGATGCGTAAAGTTTGTAGAGCTTTAGTGTGTGTTCAAAATAAAGTTGTTAATGGTATAAAATAGACTGTTATACCTGTAAGACTTTTTAAGAAAGCGTCATGGTAACTACAAAACAAAAACCTATAGTAGACTCACAAAAGATAAAGGAATCGAAGTGTACCACTACAGAAAATCATCAAATCACAAAGGAAGGGAAAAAGAAAGTAAGGAACAATGCAGCAATGAAACCAACCAGAAAACAATTAACAAAATGGCAGTAGTAAGTACTTACCTACCAATAACTACTTTAAATGTAAATAGACTAAATTCTCCAATCAAAAAACAGGGTGGCTGAATGGACTGAAAAAACAATTTCCAACTGTATGTTGCCTCCAAGGGACTCACTTCAGTTTTAAGGACACATGTGGACTGAAAGTGAAGGGATAGAGAAAGATAGTCGATGCAAATGGAAGCTCAAAGAAAGGAGGAGTACCTACAATTATATTAGACAAAGTAGACTTTAGCCAAAGCCTTTCAATATCTACTTTAGGATAGGTTTAGTATTGCTGTATTCTTTTAGTTTTTGCTTGTCTGAGAAATTCTTTTTCTCTCCTTCTCTTCTAAATGGTAATCTTGCTGGGTAGAGTATCCTAGCTTGCAGATTTTTCCCTTGTAGGGCTTTGAATATATCTTGCCACTCCCTTCTGGCCTACAAAGTTTCTGTAGACCAATCAGCTGATAGCCTTATGGGGGTTCCCTTATATTTAACTGTTTGTTTTTGTCTTCCTGCCTTCAGAATCCTCTCTTTATTTTTAACTTTTGCCATTTTTATTATAATATGTCTTGGTGTAGGTCTGTTTGGGTTTATCTTGTTCGCCATCCTCTATGCTTCCTGTACCTGGATATCTGTTTCCTTCTTTGGGTTTGGGAAGTTTTTAGCCATAATTTCTTCAAATACATTTTCGATCCCCTTTTCTCTTTCTTCCTCTTCTGGAATCCCTATTACGTGTAGATTGGCACACTTCATATTATCCCATAGGTCTATTATATTGCTTTCTTTTTTTTTTTTTTCATTTGGCTTTCTGTGTTCTGTCCCAATTGAGTGACTTCCATTATTCTATCTTCCAGGTCACTTTTCATTCTTCTGCATTATTCATTCTGCTCTTCATAGCCTTTAGCTCAGTTTTCATCTCTGCAAATGAGTTTTCTAATTTTTCTTGGTTCCTCTTTCTAGTTTCTAGTTTCTTTTTACAGTAACTCTGCCTTTCTGTCAATAGTCTTTCTTAATTCCTTCCGTATCTTCATTATCCCCTTTTTGAATTCAGTGTCAGACTGAAGAGGTCTGCTTCATTGTTTGTTCTTTTAGGGGAATGCTCTTGGTGTTTTAACTGGAAGTGGTCCCTCTGCTTCTTCATTTTACTTATATTTCTCTTATTCTGTGAGTTTAGGAGAAACAATTATCTACTTGGCCTTGGAGGGCTATTTATATGTGCGGGCATCCCTGTGTAGCTTGTTGAGTTTAGTATATTTGGTGCGAGGGCTATTTTCACTGTGTATATCTGGCGCCTCTTTCCTCAGCATGTGCTGGTCATTATCCCTTGCTAAGGGGTATGTAGATGTGGTGGCTGGTGTCCAGTTCTGGGGTTCTCAGCTGAGGTGGCAGCTCAGGCGCACCACCGGAGTATGGGATGGGAGCAGAGGTGGCTGACGACCACTCCTGGAGTTTGGGTGGGCGGCGGCTCCTGACCACTCCAGGATTCCACAAGGGTGGCGGCTGCCTGCGATCACTCCAAGGGTCTGGGAGGAAGGTGGACAGGGGCCTGTGACCAGTCCCAGGGTCCAGGTGGGCACGAGTAGTGGCTCATGACAGCCCCTGGAGCCTGTTCAGGCAGTGTCCTCCTGCCCTCTGGGAGCGAGTGCACCCAGGGAGAAAGACTACAACGTGGTCCTGCCTCTCCCCTCGTGCACCCCTCAAACAATGGCAACTGACCTCTAAGGCAGCCCCGGCTTCGTCCACGTAAAGCTCAGCCGTGGTCACACTGGATTCCAGCATCCCCAGTCTGTCTCCACACAGACAACCCCAGTCCTCTCCCCATTTCTGATCTCCAAATCCCAAATTCCAGCATGCGGCCCGCGCCAGAAGAGTGAGTCAGGCTGGGGACTGCAGGGTGGTGACACTGACCATCTGTGCAGTTCTTCCTCTGCTCTGGCTGCCACTAACTGGCTGCTGTGCTCTCCCTCAAGGATCTGAAGCTCCCTTTCTGTCCAGGCCAATCTCCTAGCCAGCTAAGGGGCTACCCAGGGGGCAGGAACTTTCCCTATTTCACAGCTCTCTCCCAGGGCCACAAGTCCCATCCCAATTCCTTTCTAACTTTCCTTTTTATTTCTTTTTTCATTTTTCCTCCCTGGTTATGTGCCGAGTTTCTTGCCCTTTCAGCAGTCTGTGGTCTTCTGCCAGCATTCAGTAGATATTCTGTGAGAATCATTTCACACGTAGATATATTATTTTTAAATTTTTATTGGAGTATAGTTGATTTACAATGTGTTAGTTTCAGGTGTACAGTGAAGTGAATCAGTTATACATATACGTATATCCACTCTTTTTTTAGATTCTTTTCCTATATAGGTCATTACAGACTATTGAGTAGAGTTCCCTTTACTATACAGTAGGTCTTATTAGTTATATATATTATATATAGTAGTGTGTACATATCAATCCCAATCTTCCAATTTATCCCTGCCTCCCTTACCCCCTGGTAACCATAAGTGTGTTTTCTACATCTCTAACACTATTTCTGTTTTGTAGATAAGTTCATTTGTACACTGTTGTTTAGATTCCACATATAAGTGATATCGTATGATATTTGTCTTTCTCTTTAGGACTTACTTCACTCAGTATGACAATCACTAGGTCCATCCAGGTTGCTGCAAATGGCATTATTTCGCTATTTGTTTTGGCTGAGTGATATTCCATTGTATATATGTACCAGATTGTCTTTATCCTTTCCTCTACTGATGGACATTTAGGTTGCTTCCATGTCCTGGCTATTGTAAATAGTACTGCAGTGAACATTGCAGTGCATGTATCTTTTTGAATTATGGTCTCCTCTGGATATATGCCCGGGAGTGGGATTGCTGGATCAATGGTAGCTTTATTTTCAGTTTTTCTAAGGAACCTCCATACTGTCCTCCAAAGTGGCTGTACCTTTTCCGTTCCCACCAGCAGTGCAGGAGGGTTGTCTTTTCACCACACCCTCTCCAGCATTTGTTTGTAGATTTTTTGATGATGAACATTCTGACCAGTGTGAGGTGATACCTCATTATAGTTTTGATTTGCATTTCTCTAATAATTAGTTCTGTTGAGCATCTCTTCATGTACCTCTTGGCCATCTGTATGTCGTCTTGAAATTGGGTTGTTTGTTTTTTTGATATTGAGCTCCATGAGCTGTTTTCCTATTTTGGAGATTAATCCTTTGTCCATTGCTTCATTTGAAAACATTTTCTCCCATTCTGAGGGTTGTCTTTTCATCTTGTTCATGGTTTCCTTTGCTGTCCAAATGTTTTAAGTTTCATTAGTTCCCATTTGTTTCTTTTTGTTTTCAATTTCATTCCTCTAGGAGGTGGGCCAAAACGGATTTTGCTGTGATTTATGTCATAGAGTGTTCTGCCTAGGTTTTCCTCTAAGAGTTTTATAGAGTCCAGTATTACATTTAGGTCTTTAATCCATTTTGAGTTTATTTCTGTGTATGGTGTTAGGGAGTTTCCATTTCATTGTTTTACATGTAGCTGTCCAGTTTTCCCAGCACCACTTATCGAAGAGACTGTTTTTTCTCCATTGTATATTCTTGCCTCCTTTATCAAAGATAAGGTGACCATATATATGTGCATGGGTTTACCTCTGGGCTTTCTATCCTGTTCCATTGATCTATATTTCTGTTTTTGTGCCAGTACCATACTGTCTAGATTACTGTAGCTTTGTAGTATAGTCTGAATTCAGAGATCCTGATTCCTCCAGCTCCATTTTTCTTTTTCAAGATTGCTTTGGCTATTCAGGGTTTTTTTTTGTTTCCATACAAATTGTAAAATTTTTTTGTTTAGTTCTGTGAAAAATGCCATTGGTAATTTGATAGGGATTGCATTGAATCTGTAGATTGCTTTGGGTAGTATCGTCGTTTTCACAGTGTTGATTCTCCCAATCCAGGAGCATGGTATATCTCTCCATCTGTTTGTGTCATCTTTGATTTCTTTCATCAGTATGGCATAGTTTTCTGAGTTCAGGTCTTTTGCCTCCTTAAGTAGGTTTTTCCTAGGCATTTTATTCTTTTTGATGTGATGGTATATGGGATTATTTCCTTGGTTTCTCTCTCTGATCTTTTGTTGTCAGTGTATAGGAGTGCACGAGATTTCTGTGCATTAATTTTGTATCCTGTAACTTTACCAAATTCATTGATGAGCTCTATTCGTTTTCTGGTGGCATCTTTAGGATTTTCTATGTATAGTATCATGTCATCTGCAAACAGTGACAGTTTTACTTCTTCTTTTCCTGTTTGGATTCCTTTTAGTTCTTTCTCTTCTCTGATTATTGTGGCTAGGACTCCCAAAACTATGTTGAATATTAGTGGTGAGAGTGGACATCCTTGTCTTCTTCTTGATCTTAGAGGAAGTGCTTTCAGCTTATCACCTTTGAGAATGATGTTTACTGTGGGTTTGTGGTATATGGCTTTCATTATATTGAGGTGGGTTCCCTCTATGCCCACTTCCTGGAGAGTTTTTATCATCAATGGGTGTTGAAATTTGACAAAAGCATTTTCTGTATCTATTGAGATCATATGGTTTTTATTCTTCAATTTGTTGATGTGGTGTATTACACTGATTGATTTGTGGATATTGAAGAATCCTTGCATCCCTGGGATACATCCCACTTGATCACAGTGTATGATCCTTTTCATGTGTTGTTGGATTCTGTTGGCTAGTATTTTGCTGAGGATCTTTGCATCTGTATTCATCAGTGATGTTGGCCTGTAATTTTCTTTTCTGTGTGATATTTTTGTCTGATTTTGGTATCAGAGTGATGGGTGGCCTCACAGAATGAGCTTGGGACTGTTCCTTCCTCTGTAATTTTTAGGAAGAGTTTCAGAAGGACGCATGTTCGCTCTTCTCTCAATGTTTGATAGAATTCGCCCGTGAAGTCATCTGGTCCTTGATTTTTGTTTGTCAAAAGCTTTTAAAGCACAGTTTCAATTTCTGTACTTGTGATTGGTCTGTTCATATTTTCTATTTCTTCCTGGTTTGGTCCCAGAAGGTTGTACCTTTCTACGAAATTTGTCCATGTCTTCTAGGTTGTCCATTTTACTGGCATATAGTTGCTTGTCGTTGTCTCTTATGATCCTTTGTATTTCTGCGGTGTCAGTTTTAACTTCCTTTTCATTTCTAATTTTATTGATTTGAGTCCTGTCCCTTTTTTTTCTTGATGCGTCTGGCTAAATGTTTATCTTATCAAAGAACCAGCTTTTAGTTTCATTGATCTTTGCTATTGTTTTGTCTCCATTTCATTTATTTCTTCTCTCATCTTTATGATTTCTTTCCTTCTATTAACCTTTGGTTTAATTTGTTCTTCTTTAGTTGCTTTAGGTGTAAGGTTCGGTTGTTTATTTGAGAGTTGTCTTATTTCCTGAGGTAAGATTGTATTGCTATAAACTTCCCTCTTAGAACTGCTTTTGCTTCATCCCATAGGTTTTCGATCATCATTTGTCTCTAGGTATTTCTTGATTTCCTCTTTGATTTCTTCAGTGAGCCGTTGGTTACTTAATAACACATTATTTAGCCTCCATGTGTTTGTGTTTTTTACATTTATTTCCTGTAATTGATTTCTAAATGCATAGCATTGTGGTCAGAGAAGTTGCTTGATATGATTTGTTTTCTTAAATTTACCAGGGCTTGATGTGACCCAAGATGTGATCTATCCTGGAGAACGTTCCCTGTGCTCTTGAGAAGAAAGTGTATTCTTCTGTTTTCAGACAGAATATCCTACAAGTATCAAGTAAGTCTATCTGGTCTAATGTGTCATTTAATCTTGTGTTTCCTTATTGATTTTCTGTCTGGATGATCTGTCCGTTGGTGTAGGTGAGGTTGTTAAAGTCCTGCACTAAGATTGTGTTACTGTCCATTTCTCGTTTTATGGCTGTTAGCATTTGCCTTATGTATTGAGGTGCTCCTATGTTGGGGGCATAAATATGTAGAATTGTTATATCTTCTCCTTGGATTGATCCCTTGATCATTATGTAGTGTCCATCCTTATCGCTTGTAACAGTCTTTAAAGTCTATTTAGTCTGATATGAGTATTACTACTCCAGATTTCTTTTGATTTCCAGCTGCATGGAAAATCTTTCTCCCATCGCCTCATTGTCCGTGTGTGTCCCTAGGTCTGACATGGGTCTCCTGTAGACAGCGTATATACAGGTCATGTCGTACTACTCCGCCATCTTGATAGCTACCCCCAAGATTTCTGAGTTATATAATTAAAATCTAATCTATGACTATTAGAGCATAGTTATTAATAATAGCAGACAGGTGTGGTCTTTTAAGCAAACATCATCCGAAAATTAGAATAACATTATGAACATTATTTTTTCATAATGCAATTTGCTTTAAATAATTTCTGCCCATGACTAAGAAATTAAAAACAAAATAGAAGGCTGTGATTTCAGTGGCAAGAGGAATTTCTAGATTACATGTAAAGGGATAGTTTTTATCTAACTGAAAAGTATTGTAATGAAATCTAAATTCAGAGTCTGTTTAGACACGTGATGGCATATATTTCTAAACTGGGTGACCTTTCATCTCCTATTTCTACCACCACACCATTAAAATACACTTCTTATATTACTTTAGGCCAGAGGACAATGAATAGAGAAGTTGAGCTTCTCAAGGGGTAGGGGTGTGAATTTTCTCTGTACCTATAATGTCAGAAAAGTGAATGAAGTGTTAATTCTGCAAAAACCTGCTAAGTAAATTTGAGAAATAATAACAGCTACATGTTTTCACTTATTGCTGTGTCCCAGGAGCTTTTAAAAAAACTTAGGCATAAAATTTAATTTTCGTGGGCCACAGTTTAATTACCTCTAAAATGAAGCTGTAGAAAGAGATGATGTAAAAAGGCCCTGCCCAGGTGTCTCCTGGAACTATATATGTAAACAGAACAGCAATGTCCACTCTAGAGTAAAATGACTCTTCCTGGCAAAACTTTTCACTTTATTGGAAACTTAACAATTTTTAAGCCACATTCATATTTGTTGCCTCATTAAATCCCTCCATCAAACCTATGAGGCAGATTTTATTACTTGCTCTTAGTGTGTGAATGACTGGGATTGAAAGATTCTTGACTTGACCACGGTCATCCATCGAGTAAGTAGAAGATAACTGAATACTGTCTTGTTTAGTCCGAGACCAGTTCTTTTGCCTCTATACTAATGGCTTTCCTTGTTTTTATTTTCTGGTTTTGAATTATATTTGCATTGAACATTTTCCACTCTCACATTTACTTACATTCTCTGGCTGTTTTATGTTCATACCATTTATTTCCTCAATCAAAATTTCTCTTGTTTGTATATATGTGTGTCTTTCCTAGTTTAGTTCCTACATTGCTCTGCACATAGCAGGTAACTAATAGAGGCTTACTTGGTCAGCTTTATGTTTAGATAGTTTTGCTTGGAAATTTGCTATGAATTACAGGAGGTTAAACTGCTCAAATATATGAAAAAATCAATTCCTCTTCCAAAAAAATATATCAGGTGGCCTATAGATCCTTACTAGGTTGTTAAATTAGTCTTGATTCAGCTCTGGTAAAGCCTGCATTTTTGAACTAGTTGGGTTATTTCATTTGCTTTCACCGCCTGGAATGTGACAAGACCTTTTAGTCTTCTCTGGGCTTTAATGGTATTCATGGAGAAGCAGACTAAATTTTTTTAAAGCGAATGAGGTGTCAGCTTCCTTAGTGACGCATCTTCTCTTTTGTCTGTCACTATTTTACATTCTCTGCCTCAGAGCCACTACAGAGTAACCAAATCGTAAGAGGCTATTAAGAGAGCATTTGGGAACCTCATGAAAACACTTAAAAAAAAAAATCAGAACCAGGACTCAACATTAATTTTAATATTTTCCTCAGTATCTAATTTCTATCTCCACATTTACGTCACAGAAAGATTGCATATTGATGACAGCATTCACCAGATGATCTTTCAGCTTCTTCAACATTTTACCACTTAGGCTCGTCTAACACTCTGGTGAAATATGTTTTAGACAATAGATGTGAATAGGCTGACTGAGCCTCTGCCCACTAACAAACACTTATTTGTAGTTTTCTAAAAGTCTTCTTGTAAGAAAAAAAGTCTTCTTGTAAGAAAGAGATCTCTTTGGCCAGTGTTGTCTGAAGTTCTTGTATTTATTTCCATAATTTGAGTAAGCTCCTTATTAAAATGAAAATATTTTGACTTGATGTTATTATACTGATCCACTTATACATAAGCATGTAGTAACCAACGACATATGAGCAGCACCCTGGGGAATGGATGTTGATGCCCTACGGAATTTGCCTCCCAGCAAAGGTCCACATGGGGCACAACTATCATGGTCAGGCCCTCTCTTCTCTCACATACTCTGGTGTGAATATTTTGATAACCACTAGATCTTTGGCATTGAGGAGTTACCAGTCCTGTTGTTGACTCTGTTAGCAATTGCAAAGGCTCATGACATGTAGACATTTGTAATCTTCTCAGGCACAACACCACCTTACACAACAAATTTTATGACTGATGTGGATAAGTGAAATGCCTATTTGGTAAAGGGGTCACTTGCTTGAAAAGGGAGCATCTCCTATCATCAAAAATCCTGGGGTTTTTTCATGTTATTTTGTAATTTCTGTTTGAATTTCTATTTCCATTAAAGTTTTGGCTCATTGTTTTCTTAATTTTCAAGCAGTTTAGATTTTTTTCCAGGTCATATTTTTAGAGGGTAAATTTTTATTATGTTTTTCTGATTTTGATTATGAGTCGAGAAAATGGCTTGTCTCTAATTTTGATCCTTTCTGTTCTTGATCTTCCTACACAAACATACATATGTATAAACAGTATACCCAGCGTTCATTAATATCAGGTCCTCCTTTTCCATACTTTGTGGGCTACTGAACTGGTCCCCTTTCTTTGAGATAATGACTAAAATACATTAGTACTGGAAGTATTATATATTAAGCTAAGTCTATTCTTCCTCCCTTCCTTTCTAGTTTCCCTTTAATGGCTTTTGAATGTATAGATTTTGGACTTTCTATGTCTTAATAATAGACAATTCTGTTACTTATGTACTCTTTGCATCTCTCTCATTTATTGAGTTTCTTCTTTAACTTCCGAGTATTGGAGCTATCCTCCAATTTTGTTATTTTCTACTTCTTGCAACCTCCATGTTTAGATTTTTCCTCCACTGCTTTAAGATATTTTCTGTGGTATCAAAATTTTTTATTCTTAGAAAGCTTTGTTTGAGCTACTTACTGTAAGGTCGGATCTTAACAAACGGCACCGCGAAACAGAGGAAAGCTTCCAGTGAGCTTTCTTAGGGAGCGCTCCCGGGCGAGGTTCACTGGTCCGAGAGCAAGGGGCCAGAGAAGTCGCAGCCGGGCGAGGGTTGGGCAAGATTTTATAGGGGAAGAAGGCAAAGGGGTGTGGTGAATCTGAGAGGGCGCAGGGTATTCCTTATTTGATGGTCTCTTTGGGTATGGTGGCAATATCCGGTGCCGGTTGCATCAGTCTTGGGACCGTTAGTCCCGCCCCTCGAAAGGCGGGAAGGCTGGGTGGAAAGTCCCCAGGTCAGTTCCTGGAACTGGGTGGTCCGGAGAGTTTCGGTCTGATGCAACCTGTGAATCTGACTGCGTTCCCCTGCCTCGGGCCAGCTGGCCTTACATCCCGACATCTTTGGTGTAATGGGGCAGCGTTCTGATCTCTGGCTACTTCATGCTGAATGGGGGGGCGTCGAAAGGGGAGTGGGGCGACCAGAGGTCTGAGGCTTAGGGGAGACCAGTGGGGGGGGTTCTGTAGGAAGCAAGGTGTAAGGACCGAGGAGCACTTGGTTTGTGGCCACCCTAGAGACTTCCTCCATGCGCCTGCGAAGGAACCTAAGAAAACAGGGAGCTTAAGATTGCTGTTAGCCAGGTATAGAGGGTGGATCGCCACCAGTTGGGGAGGCAGACTGTTGGTGTTTGCGTTGGAGTTCTTAAGCGATGGAGGGCGTTTACGTTGTCTTCAACGAGTCCTGTTTCACCGATGTGATAGCAGCATTCCTCCTGTAGGAAGAGGCAGGTACCTCCTTTGTTTTGTCGGCCGTCAGGAGATCCAGGGCTTGTTGCTTTTGGAGGGCAACTTGGGCTACGGAGGTGATCTGGCGCTGGAGGGAGGTGATGGAGGCGGCAGAAGCCTCGATGGCTAGCTGGAGTTTGTTCTAGGCCCCGGGATGTTGAGACACTGTGAGTTAGGGCTCCTCCCCTGATGCCTGCGACCATAGGGAGAAAGATGGCCCTTTGGCCCTTAGAGAGGTCGAGGGCCTGCGTGGGTGCTATCAGTTCAGCTCTTTGAGAGGCTGTCCCTTCTGGGAGGCTGTTAGCCTTGATAATAGTTGAGATAGTTACCACCGCATAGGCTGCCTGTGGGCACCCATCAGGACCGAGTATTGACCTGCCATCTACGAAGAGGGTGTGGTCCGGGTTTTTTGAAAGAGGGGTGTCACAGAGTCCCTCTCTCAGCGGGCTGAGGGCCTCTATGACTTGGGGGCAGGAGTGGGAAGAGGAGGTCCTGGTGCCAGAGATGGGCAGGAGGGAAGCCAGGTTCAGGTGAGGGGAGAGATCAAGAGAAATAGCTGGGTTTTCAATGAATAGTAGGTGGAACTCCTGGATGTGGGAGGGACCCAGGAGGGAGAGCGACTACTTGTGGCCTAGGAGGTCGACCAGCGGGTGGGAGGAAAACACGGTTAGTGGGTGGGCCAGAGTCAGTTTGAATGTTTGTTTGGTCAGTGCGGCTGCTGCTAGGGCCCGAAGGCATGGTTGCCATCCCCGAATGGAGGAGTCCAGTGGCTATTCTGGCCCGTTCATCCACAAAAAAGGTGAAAAGGTCCGTTTGGGTTGGGCAGAGAAAGGGGAGGAGAAGATATCAGAGCGTTACGGAGGGTGAGACAGGCCTGTCGAACGGCGGAAGGAGAGGGGTCCTTGAGGGGTTTCTTTAGCGGCTAGATATAAGGGTTTAGCGAGGAGAGCAAAGTTAGGGATCCAGTGTCGGAAAAATCCTATAAGGCCCAAAAAGGAGAGAATTTGTTCCGCTGCTTCCGGAGGCTGGAGTTCACGGATAGTCCGGGTGTGGTCGGCTGTTAGACCTTTTGCGGTAGGGGTAAGGTGGAGCCCCAGGTAGGCTACGGAAGATACAGAAAACTGAGCCTTGGCCGGGGAGACCTGATAACCGTGCGAGCCAAGGTAATTGAGGAGATCTGCAGTGTGTTGTCTTGACAGACGGGCTACAACGGAGGAATTCATCTACATATTGAAGGAGTGTGTTGGGGGCAAGGGAGCAGGAAGTGAGGTCCCGTGCGAACGCCTGACTGAAGAGGTGAGGACTGTCGCGGAAGCCCTGGGGAAGAAGGAAGTAGGAGTATCCGGATCCGTCCAGGTGAAGGCGAAGAGGAAATAGGAGTCGGGATGTAGGGGGATAGTGAAAAAGGCATCTTTGAGATCCAGAACCGTAAAGTGGGTTGTGGATGGGGGGTATGGGTTTGGTGCTACTGGGGGGAGAGGAATTATGTCCTCGCTGATTAGTCGCAGGTCCTGGACCAGGCGATAATCCCCAGAGGCCTTGTGGACAGGTAGGATGGGGGTGTTGCAGGGAGAGTCAGAGTCAGTGGGGATAAGGAGTCCCTGGTTTAGGAGTCTGGTGATAATGATAGGTTGTAGGCCCCTAAGGTGAGTCTCAGAGATGGGAAATTGGGGCCTTGATGGAAATTTGGAGGGGTCCTTTAGGCGGATGAGGACGGGGGAATGGTGTGTTGCTATTACGGGCTTAGAAGTATCCCGGACTTGGGGATTGATTGGGTTCGGTGTGATTGGAAGAGGGGGAATGGGGGGGGAGGGTTCTAGAGACAGGCTGAGAAGAGGAAGCAGGAGTTGGGAGGAGGGGACCTTAGGGTCAAGTCTAACCAGCTGCAGGGAGGCCCCTAAGTGGAAAAGGACGTCTCGGCCTAGCAAGGGAACTGGGCAGGATGGTCTGACTACGAAGGAATGAGTAAAAGGGAGTCCTTCGATATGACATGGGAGTGGACCAGTCTGGAGTGGGAAGGAGAAACTGGCCCGGAGGACCGAATAGGTGGCCCCCGTGTCCACCAGAAATGAGACGGACTTACCCGCTACCTGTAGCGTTACACTGGGCTCGGCGAGGGTGATGGGGGGGTCTTCGAGTCCGGGCGCCGTCAGTCGTCAGCCAATCCCAGCAGTTTGAGTGGTAATGCCGTTGGGTCGGCCTGCCCCCCGCGTGGAGACACTGAGGGAGGGCCAGTCGTAGGGCAGTCACTCTTCCAGTGGCCCGTTAGCCCGCAGCTGGGACATTGGCAAGCCCAGCGGCCTTCTTTTCTGCATTTGAAGCAGGACCCCGGTGGGGTTGCCTTTTGCAGACCCCTGTCCCTGCCAGGGTGTCGGGATCCAGCCGGGTGTAGAGAGTTAAGGCCTCTGTAAGGCGATTGAGAAAGATAGCTGGATTTTCGTTAGGTGCTTGGGTTATCACTTCCTTATGGGTGGCAGCCTGCAAGCCAGCCAGGAGGCATTGGATTATGAGGTCGCGTTTACGGCGGCCACCTTGGCCATCCTGAATCGGTGCCAGGTACATCAGTCGCTCTGACAGGCACGGAGCTGTCGGTAAGGTGAACCTGATCTGCGTGGTTTCGGGCAGCAGTTTGAATTCTTTCCCTCTCGTCAGGGGTCAGAGTAGAAGATAGGATCACAAAGATGTCGTGCCAGGTTAGATCGTAAACTTGAGAGAGGTAGCGAAGTTCTTTGATGTAGCGGGAAGAGTCGGCAGGAAAGGAGCCCAATCGCTTTTCTATTTGAGAGCACTCTTGGAGGGAACATGAACTCTAACTAATCCTTCTGCTCCTGCTACCTCCCTCAGAGGGCATTTGGATCTTGGGAGTCGTGAGGGCGCGTATGTGCACCACTGGCAAAGCAAAGGGTTCGGGAGGAGGAGGGACTGCTTCAGGGTAGGGTGGAGGTTGGAGAGGAGCTCTGGAAGGGGGAGAGGTGGGAGATTCCGGTGGGTTGGCTAGTGGAGAGGGGTCATAGTCAAAGGAAATTAGGGGCTTGAATGTAGGAGATGTCTGTTTGGCAAGAAGGAGGCTCTGGGAAGTGGAACAATCGATGCAGAGGGAAGGGCCGGAGCGCAAATACCAGAAGGCCTGAACGTAGGGGACCTCGGACCATTTGCCCGTCCTGCGGCGGATGTTAAAATCGAAAGTCCCTTCAGGAGGCCATTTGGATTTTTGGATTGAGATTGAGATTGATTGTCTAGAGGATATTGTGGCCAGGCCACAGTGGGATAGAAAATAAGCTGACGGCGACGGAGATCTTGGGAGAAACCGAGGGCTGTAAAATTGGCTAGGAGACACCCCAGGGGCGTCTTCGGGGATCTGGTTTCGAGTGTGAGGTTCCCATGACCCCCAGTCTGTCCCTGAGTGAATGGAGAGGGAGAGAGGCGTCCCTGGTCTCAGTCTCCAATTCACGGCAGGTCGGAGGGCGGTCAGGCGATTGGGACGTCCCCACAGTTGCCCGAGGCCCGGAGAGAACAAGGGAGCGGGACTTACCCTGTTTTCTGCCAGATCGGGTGGATGAGTGGAGGCTCCCTGGTTGTCTCCTGGGGGAGGAGTGGCCTGTGCGGTAACCCGCGGGGCTTGGTACCCCTCCCGGGTTTCGGCACCGCGAAACAGAGGAAAGCTTCCAGTGAGCTTTCTTAGGGAGCGCTCTCGGGCGAGGTTCACTGGTCCGAGAGCAAGGGGCCAGAGAAGTCGCACACCCGGGCGAGGGTTGGGGAAGAAGGCAAAGGGGTGTGGTGAAGCTGGGAGGGCACAGGGTATTCCTTATTTGGTGGTCTCTTCGGGTATCGTGGCAATAATATCCGGTGCCGGTTGCATCAGTCGTGGGACCGTCAGTCCCTGGAACTGGGCGGTCCGGAGAGTTTCGGTCTGATGCATTCCGGTCCCCTGCCTCGGGCCAGTTGGCCTTCCACTTACATTTCCTAATTACTATCCTCTGTATCTGTCCATCAGCGCCAGTCCTTTCTTTCTTTAGTACTGTGCACACGTGCACACTTTTTTTGGATTGAGTTTTCTCTGTCTGGTTGATGAAGAAACTTTTTAATGACTCTCCTATGCTTCTGTTAGCCTACAAAGCCAGCTTAAAGTCTGAGCTAGTTATTGAAGGACATTGTGTTGGGTGGAAACAGGAACCCTTGCTGAAGAGGCTGCCTGACACTTGAGTCGAGTCTCCTAATAGTCTCTCAGCCTGCGGACAGTAGGCCTCAGGCCATAATGCCAGTTCCTTTATAGTGGTCCGGGGCCATCAGACACATTATACAGAATGCATGTAGACTTTGCAGGTTCCCACATCAATGTTGTAGTAACTTACTCACTTACTCCATTTCTTATGCCTTGAGGCTGTCTCTCGATGTTGTGGTGCTGACTCCAAACATAGTAGCAAAAGATCTTCTGTTTGTCTTGTAGAGGAGCTGAGGTTGCACTGGTACCAACAAGCTGGCAGTGAGCCCAAGTAGAAGGTTAAATTGGCGTTGTGAGGGTTTGGGAAGAGAGGTGCATCGTAGGTCCTATTCTGGTTGCTGGAGTCACAATAGCAAGTGGGGAAGCCATCGTTCCTACTCGTACGACTCCTGTGCTTAAGAGGGGGAAGGAAAATGTAACTCATGTGTGAAAAAGTTAACCTCAGCTAGTGATGTGCTCTGAAGATTATCAACTAAGAATAAATAAATGATGTAAGACGTCTGGGAGATGTCAGAGTTGCGTATACTTGGCTCAGGATCATGAGGGAAGTGATCTGAGATAGGTAATAATAATATAAGGTGGGAAGAACTGAATGTGAAAGAGCTAGACGTACAAAAGTTCTGGAGAGAAACAAACATTCAAGGCATAGAAACAGCATAGGCAATAGCCCCCAAATAGGTTTTGTGTTAGAATTCAAAGAAGGAAGGCCAATGGAGTTGACGACGGAGTTGAAAGAGAGTGCCCTGAGCATAGTGGTTGGTACAGATAAATGCAATGATATCTGAAAAAGGGATGAAAATGTCTTCTGTGGCCTTAACAGAATATAAAGCCATTAACAGAATATAAAGCCAGTTGCAGGTGTCAGCATTAAATACAATACAAAAGATTTCTGAAGAAAAGAGTAGTGTGTAACTCTGCAAAAAGGTTGTCTTTCTTTAGTAAAATAGAGAGATATAGACTGCAAATTTGGTTATCTTATCAAAGCTCTCTGGACAGAATGTTGAGCACCAGGATATATAATTCCAAACACGTCCGACAGTTTCATACTTTGTATCCTATTCTCAGAGGTGACTCCTTCTGATTGGTAAACACTTTTTCTTCTCATCGTCTATCAAGAATAAAGAAAGACCAAAATGGAGATGCAGAAGAACCAGGCCTCTATCCCCTGACAAAGATCAACAAAGAAACAGCTGTCCACAAAGAGACTGGCAGAGCTCCGGAGTCCGTGTATAAAAGCAACCCAGCAGAACAGAAAACCAGAAGAAGGGCATGACTAAACAAACAGAGAAGGGAGACAGCTTCATCTTGCCTGTATCATCCGTCCACCAAGCTGGTACTGCTTAGCCCCAAGAGGGAACTTCCCATCTAGAAAGAGTTTGCTGCAAAAGGAAGAGCGTGGTGAGTAGTAATTAGCTTCCGCAGGCTTTTGGGACACCCAGTGAAGGTCTTTCTATGGTTTCACCCCATGCAAGCCAGCAAAGCCGAGGAGATATTATTATAGAGATGACTAGCAACAGGAAAGAAAACGGTGGCTACCGATAGCAGCCATGCAGCAGGAGTGATGGTGGATCACAGTGACCTGCTCTATAGGATGACGATACTAAAGGGGCCAGCAAGGTCACCCCAAAGAGACCTCTCTTTCTTTTTTACCCCACAGATATTTGCATTTGCTGACGTCAGCCCAGGGCTCTGTGTAAGACACCAGTCTAGAACCCCTACCGCAGACCACCTGGCATGCACTCTGGACAAGCCTCTGCACCCACCACTGTGCAAGTCCCGGAGTAGAAAGTATCCACCCACCCACCCCCAGGAGAGCATGCCTATAGCCAGGGCCCCAATCGTTGCTGTATGCTTTGGTCCCACCAATGATGTGGGCCCCTTAAGCTGTCCCCCATAGCCGAGTGTGTGCACACACTGGCCCTGGACACCACCACATTTGCCTGCCCCAGTTCTTAGCTGCTGAACCAAGAGGTGCCACTGAGGACACAGCCCCACTGCGTTGCAGTGCTTACCACAGTTGTCGATTCTGTGCACCACAGAGCAGAGGCCCGAGATCTTGCAAACCACCGGCTCTAATGCCAAAACACACCCCACGCTTGCAGCCCTGCACCACTTGAGTCAGGCTCATCCTATGCGTAAGCACACTTCTGTCCACAGGTAAAAGTCTTCTCTTAGCACAGTCAGTCTGGAAGAGGTAACTGCTGCTTCAAATGTGCTGATGCCCATGCAGGGCTACAGGGGACATAAAGAAGTCAAGTAACTGTTATGAAGATGGTCAGAGAGCTATTAGAAAAACAGAAAAACGGTACATGAACAAAATGAAAAGTTCCACCAAAAGAAAACGTGAAAAAGACCTGAACAGAAACTTTGGAGCTGTAGAACACAACGAGTGGGTGAAAGAATGCAACAGAGTTTTCAACAGCAGACTTGACAAAGACTCAGCAGATAGATCAATTGTCCAATCAGAGAAGGAAAAAGAACGTCTGTGGGATTTACAGGACAACATCAAGATAACAGCAGAGCCCCAGAAGGAAAAGAGCAAAGGGCTAGAAACGTACTTCTTTCAGGCGATCAAGCAGCTCTCTCAGTATCTCAGTAGAGACCTCGCAGGCCAGGAGAGAGAGAGAAACGGAGGATACATTCCAAGTACTACTATGAGAGAAACAGCCAACCAAGACTATTTTACCAAGCAGACATATCCTTCATAAATGAAGGTGAGAGAAAGCCTGCCTAAGAAACAAAAAGCTGAGGGATTTTATGAACGCTAAACCTACCTTACAAAAAATGCCGACAGGAGTTCATCAAGCTGAAGGTACCGTGAAAAGATACAATACACTGGTAAGCATATAGTCATATATATTTCAATTTAGGGATACGTTAACTACTCTAATATCATTAACTGCTTTAATATAAAGGTTAAAGAGCAAACGTATCAAAATAGCTGTAGTTGGATGTCACCGTCATGGCATGAAATGGTTTTCTTTTTTTCTCTTCCTTTCGATTTACAACTAACTGGACCTCTACGTCTCTAACAAACATAACCCAACCAAAGGGCCTCTGCACAGGACACCTGAGAGATCACCCAGTGGACATCTAAAGATGCTGCAGCTCCAAGTCCTGAGCCTGCCTCACCCTCAAGTACCACCCACTACAGGAAAAACGTAATCTGGAGAGTACAAAAGTGGGCAGACACTCACTCATGGGAGATAGGGAATTCGTGGTGCTCTCGCCGGTCTGACAGAAGAACTTGGCAAACCAGCTGAGCAGCATAGAAACGAAACAAGTCTGGAGGCAGGCAAAGGGAGGAACGGCCGGAGTGGACCCCTCTCCCCAGAGCTCACTTGGTGAGTGCAATGGTGGCAGCAGCGACTTCTCTGGCAGAGGAAGTGAAAAGTGCAAGCACCTGCAAACGTTATAGCTGGAGGTACCCTGAGGTTTTTACTCTCAGGCAGAATGCAGATTTCTGAGCAGGGGCCTCTGTGGAAAGTGTTACCTGCTACCTGCTCAGGATTTCAGCAGGAGATCCAGCAAGAGACCTCTGAGAGTCTTGCAATCAATCAGACTCCCCTGACAGGTGTGTTGGGGACCCTCAAAGCCCCAGGTGCTGAGCCCACACGTACGTCCCGCAACCCTGCAATACCTTTCTTTTTTATATGTACTCTCCCAAGTGTAGTAGCAGTAGCAGGGACAGTCCGGGCCAGTGAGAAGTCAAAAACTTGGGCTATATCACCACCTTCTGGTAAATAAAAGGAAGTTTTGTTTTGTCAGCACGTTAAACTGTTAAGGAAACGAAGATTTTTTTGTAACTAACTAAGAAAGGTGCCTGCTACTTTACACGTTACAGCAAAGGCACAGTTAGTTAGTTAATAATGATACACTAGGAGAAATCATGGTACCACCAAAAGAAAATGACTATTCTCCAGCACCTGAACTCAAAGATATGGACGACTACAGTCCAACAGATAAATACCTCAACATAGCTGTTTTGAAGAAACTCCTCAACAAGAAAACTCGAACATAATTAATGACTAGAAGGAATACTGTACCACAGTAACTGAAATTGAAATTATAAGAAAGACTGCGTCGGTGCTAGAGGAGATCAGATGGAAGAAAGAGAAAGTGAAGTAGATGACAGGAATTTAGAAATGATTTAGACGGAAGAGGAGTGAGAACTAAGATTTGAATAAAGTGAAGAAATGCTATGAGAGCTATTAGACTCAATTAGGAAAACCAAGATAATGATAATAATGGGTATACCAGAGGTAAAAAGAGAGAAGGGGGCAGAGGGTGTATTTAAAGAAATAATAGCTAAGTACTTACCAAAGAAGGAACTGGACATGCTGGACATGCTAAGGCATTCTGTTGGCCTTGTGGATAAAAAAGACCTTCTTCAAGATACATCATAAGGAAACTGTAAAAAAAAAAAAAAAAAAAAAATAAAATCAATGCTAAAGAATTTTAAAAGTGGCCAAAGGGGAAAAAAGTAACTTACAAAATGATCCCCCATTATTTCTCAGCAGCAGGCTAGGAGAGAGTGTAATGACATATCCAAAATATCAAAAGATGAAAAATTGCCAGCCAGGTATACGCTTCCCTTATCTGGCAAAATTACCCTTCAGATGTGAAGGAGGAATAACGGCTTTCCCAGACAAACTGAGGGAGTTCACCACCACAAGGCCTGCATTCAGAGACACGCTGAAGGGAGTTCTTCAAACAGAAACAAAAAGGCACTACTTAGAGAGACACACACAAAATGAAAGAACAAAAAACACTGAAAAGGGTAACAGACAGTCGGAATTAGAAAACCATGACCGTTTTACAACAGTGGGTTAAATAATTATACCAAACAGGTTAAAGGAAAAAAAAACTGAATTCATAACATAAAAGCCATAACTTGTGAAATCACGTAGAGAAAAAGGGAGGAGTAAAAAAAAACAGTGGAACCTTTGCAGGCAAATGAAGATAAGATGCTATCAGCAGAATAAAGGACTGCTTTACCTCTGAGAAGTTTTATGTAAGCCTCCTGGTAACCACAAAGCGAAAATCTAGACACCTAAGACATAAAAATAGGGGTGACTGAGCAAATCACCATGGAAGACCAAAACTTTACAAAGGTAGTTTGAAACAGAAGGAAGGATAAAGACACAAAATGAGAAGACGGCAAAAGATAAGGTGGCAGTAGTAAGTCCTTACGCATCCATAATCACCCTTGACGTTGTAAATGGATCAAACTCACCAATCAAAAGGCATAGAGTGCCTGGGTGGAGTTTCAAAAAAAAGTAAGATGCAACTATGTGCTGGATATAGGAGACCCAATTTAAACGCTAAAGACACACAAAGGCCCAAAGAGAAGATGATAAAGGCCCAAAGAGAAGATGATAATATTCCAAGCAAACGGAAACCAAAAGAAAGGGGGCATAGTGATATCTGTATCAAGCAAAATAGACTCCAAGCCAAAAATGGTAACAAGAGACAAAGGAGGTCGTTATATAATATAATGAGGAAGGAGCCAATACAACACAAGATACAATCATTATAAATATATAAGCTCCCAACACCCAAATACTAACAGGTCTGAAAGGGGACTCCGATACCCCACTGTCAGCAAGGAGAGATCACCAAGACAGAAAATCAAGAAAACATCTGAACCAAACCATAGTTTAGACACGATGGGCTTCACACACACAACCTATAAAAACTGAATCAGGAAGACAGAGAAAAAACCAGGACCAGCTGGCTTCACTGTCGAATTCTATGAAACATTTAAAGAAGACTTAACACCACCCATTCTGAAACTCATCCCCAAAATCCAAATTCATTCTATAAGGCCAGTATTCCCCTAATCCCAAAGCCAGATAAGGACATCACAACAAAGGAAAACTAGAGACCGATATCCCTAGCGAACAGAGGTGTGAGAATTCCCAACAAATATTAGCAGACCAATTCATGAACACATTAAAAGGATCATAAACAATGAAGAAGTGGGATTTATCCCTCAGATATAAGAATGGTTCAAAATACACAAGTAAATCACATGATCAATAACTGTAGAAAAACCATTTGACAAAATACAACATGCTTTCATTATAAAAACACTTGATAGACTAGGTATACGAAGGAAAATCCCTCAACGTAATAAAGGCCATATATCAGAAAACCACAGCTAACATTATACTCAATGGAGATACTCAATGGAGAAAGAACCGAAAACATTTTCTCGAGATCAGGAACAAGACAAAGCTGTCTACTCCCACCACTCCAGTTCAATGTACTACTGGAAGTCCCAGCTAGGGCTAGAACAATCAGGCAAGACAAAGAAATAGAAGACATCCAATAGAAAAAGAAGTGAAAGTGTCACTCTTTGCAGATGACATGATTTTATATATAGAACCCCCAAAGACTCAACCAGAAGACTGTGGGAACTAAGCAGTGACTGTAGTAAAGTTGCAGGGTACAAAATGAACATACAGAAATCAGGTGCATTTCTATACACTGGAAAACCTTTTGAAAAACACTACCCTATTCACAATAGCATGAAAAATATACCTAGATATAAATTTATCCAAAAAGGTTAAAGACCCGTGCACTGAAAACTGGAAGACATTGAAGAGAGAAACTGAAGAAGACACAAACAAATGGAAAGACAGCCCATCTTCATGGCTCAGAAGAATCAATATTGTGAAATTATCCATAATATCTATACATCAATGTAAGCTCCATCAAAATACCGAAGGAATGCTTCAGAGAAATAGAAAAAACAATTCTAAAATTTCTGTGCAACCACAAAAGACCTCAGATAGCCAAAGCAATCTGGAGAATAAAACCAAAGCGGGAGATACCACTCCTCCTGTTTCAAAGTACACTACTAAGCTCTAGTACGTACTAAAAACAGTACGGTAGTGGCACAGAAATAGTCACATAGACCAATGCAATAAAATAGAGTCCTCAGAGTCAACTAATTTTGACAAGGGAGTTAAGAACACCCACTGGGGAAAGAAGAATCTCTTTGACAAACGGTGCGGAAAAACTGGGTAAGTACATGATGAACAATGAAATTGGATAACTATCTCACACCACTTATGAAAACTAACTTGAAATGGATCAAAGACTTAAACGTAAGACCTGGTACTCTCAAACTCCTAGAAGGAAATGTGTGGAAGAAGCTCTTTGACATTGTTTTTGGCAAAGATTTTCTGGATATGACCAAAAGCGCAAATAACAGCAGCAAAAATCAGCAAGCAGCAAAAATCAGCAAACGGGACTGCGTCCCATTTAAGAGCTTCTGCAAAGCAAGAGAAAGAAACAATTACCAAAATAAAAATAAAATGGCAGTGTACCGAATGAGAGAAAAGCTTTGCAAACTCTATATTGGATACTGGGGTTAATTTCTAAAATATATAAATAACTCATATACAGTTGAAACTTGAACCGTGCAGGTCAACTTATTCATGGATTTTTTTCACTAGTAACTACTACAGTACTGCACGATCCATGATTCGTTGAACCCATTAATGCATAGGAACTGCGGATATGGCGGACTCACATATCTGGAGGGCCGACTCTAAGTTATACACAGACTTTCCACTATGCAGAGCACAGACTTTCCACTATGCAGAGGGGCAGTGCCCTTATCCCCCACATTGTTGAAGGGTCAACTGTACTCAATAACAACAACCAAAAAACAATATACAACCTGATTAAAAATGGGCAGAATAACTAAGTGAACACTTTCCCAAAGAGGATATCCAAATGGACAACAGGCACGTGAAAACGTGCGGAACATCACTGATCATCAGGGAGATGCGAATCCAACTTACAATGAGATATCACCTCACACCTGTTACAGTGGCTACCGTCAAGAAGAAGAGACACAACAGGTGCTGGAAAAAAACTGGTAAAAAGGGATCTTTTGTTCACTTTGGTGAGAATATACATTGATCCAACAACTATGGAAAACAATATAAAGTTTCCTCAAAAATTAAAAATAGATCTACCATGTGACACAGCAGTACCACTTCTGGGTATATGCAAAGGAAATGAAAACAGGATTTCCAAGAGATACATGCACTCTCATGTTTACTGCGTCATTAGTCTCAACAGCCAAGATACGAAATCGACCTAAATGCCCACTGCCAGATAAAGGATGAAGAAGACGTTATGTGGCGTGTGTGGCGTGTGTGTGTGTGTGTATACCTGCCATTTGCTACAGGTATACACCTTTTGGTCCATTTGGATGGGCCTTGAGCACATTATGCTAAGTGAGATGATAAGTCCGAGAGAGAAAAGACAAGTACTGTAAGATATCAATAATATATGTAATCTAAAAAAGTCAAACCTGTAAAAGCAGAGTAAAATAGCGATTACTGCTGGGGGTGGGTAAGACAGATGATGTTTCAGGGTACAAATTTGCAATGAGTAACAGCTACGCTGTAGAGATCTAATGCACAGTATAATAAATATAGACAACGATATCATATGTATTTATCAAACCTGCAAAGAGACTCGAACTTAATTATCATGACTACTAAAAAAGGGATAATTATGTAACGTGATAAAGGTGCTAAATTGCCAAGAATGGCCATGATATCACAGTATATAAATATATCAAATTAGTATATATTTTACACCTTACATGTACACAACGTTATGTGTCAAATATATTCAATAAAAATAATTATAGTTACAATTTGTTAATGGATATGCAGTATAAAAAGATGTAAATTGTGACATCAGAAACATAAAAGGGGGTGTTAAAAAGTCAAGTTTTGATTGCAACTGAACTTACATTGTTATCAGGATAAAACAGACTGTTGTTATAAAACACTGTTTGTAAGGCTCATGGAAACCATAAAACAAACCCTACAGTAGATTCATAAAAGAGACACAGAAGGCAGTTGAAGCATACCACAATAGAAAATCACCAATCACGAAGAAACGCAGCAAGAAGCAGCAGCAAGGCATCTACCTATAGCCTGAAACAGTTAATAAGGTGACATTTGTAAGGGCTTACCTACCAATAATTATTCTAAATGTAAAGGGATTGAATTCTTCAATCAAAATACATGGAGTGGCGGGAGAGATTAAAAACAAAATAGACCCTACTCTAAGCTACCTAAAGAGACTCACTTCAGCTTTAAGGCTGACTGACTCTGATAGGCTCCAGGTGAAGAGATAACAAAGGTACTGCATGCAAGTGGAAACCAAGAGTAGGAATAGCTATACTTGTAAGAGACAAAATTGATTTTAAACCAAAAATGGTAACAAGAGACAAATAAGGTCATTGTATATGTAAAGGGGTCAATTCAACAAGAGAATATATCATAAATATATATGAACCCAACACTGCAGCACCTGAATATACTGAGCAACTGAACAGCTCTGAAGGGAGAAATAGACACCACCACCATAATAGTAGGGAACGTCAATCTACCTTTCAACACAGATAGATCATTCAGATAGAAAGTCAACAAGTAAATGGTGGACTTGAAATAGACTTTACCAAGTGGATCTAACAGACAAGAAAACGTTTCAACCAATAGCAGCAGAATACACTTTCCTCTCAAGTGCGCATGGAGCATTCTCCATAATATGTCACCTGATAGGTCACAACACAAGCCTTAGCAAACATAAGAAGATTAAAATTACACCAAGTATCTTTTCCTACCACAATGGCATGAAATTACAAATCAATAATGAGGAAAGCAGGAAAATTCACAAGTATGTGGAAATTAAACAATACAATCCTCAATAACCAATGAGTCAAAGAAGAAATCAAAGGGGAAATCAAAAGTATCTTGACACCAACACAAATAAAAACACAACACATCAAAACATGGGATGCTGCAAAAGGAGTTCTAAGCGGGAAATGTAAAGCAATACTGAGACAAAGGAAGGATGTCTGCTAAACAACCTAACTTTATACCTCAAAGAACTAGAAAAACAAGAACAAGCTAATCTAGACCCTGAAAGATCAGAGCAGAAAAAGAGACCAAAAACAAAACAAAAGCAAAGAAAAGATAAAACTTAAGACCAGTTTTTAACAAAACAAAAGCAAAGAAAAGATAAAACTTAAGACCAGTTTTTTGAAACAATAAATAAAATTAACTACCTTTAGCTAGACTAAGAGAAAACCCTCAAATTTATAGAAATGAGAACTGAAAGGGGGGGGGGGACATTAAAACTGACTGCATAGAAATACAAAGGTCAATGAGATACTATCATGAATACTTATACACCAACCATTTGATTACCCTAAAAGAAATGGATGAATTCCTATAGACATACAACCTCACAAGGTTAAACCATGAAGAAATAGAAAATATGAATAGACCTATAATGAGTATGGAGGTTGAATGAGTATTCAAAAACCTCCCAAGACAGAAAAGCCAAGGACCACATGGTTTCCCTGGTGAGTCTACCAAACATTTAAAGAAGAACTAATGCCAATTCTTCTTAAATAAACTCTTCCAAAAAACCTGAAGAAGTGGGAACACTCCTAAAATCCTTTCACTGGAACAGCATTGCCCTGATTCCACTAGAGGAATCTAGAAGAAAAGGACACTAGAAGAAAAGTATACTACAAACCAATATACCTGATTACTATATATGTAAAAATCCTCAACGAAATATTAGCAAACCAAATTCAATAGCATATTAAAAGACTCATACACTATGGTCAAGTGGATTTATGCCTGGGATGCAAGGTTGTTTCAACATCTGCAAATCAATAAATGTGTTCATAAGAGAAAAATAAAAATCGTATGATCATCTCAACAGATAGAGAAAAAGCATCTGACAAATACATCTTTTATGATAAATAGATTTTAAAAAGGTAGAGAATCAACATACCTGAGTACTATATGACAGTCCCACAGCTAACATCATACTTCATCATACAATGAAAGATTAAAAGCTTTTCCTTTAAGATCAGTAATAAGACAAGTGTGCCACGCTTACCATACCTATTAAATACAGTGCTAGAAGTCCAACCCAGAGCCATCAGGCAAGAAAAATATATGAAGGACAATGAAAACAGAAAGAAAGAAAGAAAGAAAATTCTATTTGTGTACGATATGATCTTATGTATGGAAAATTCTAAAGACTTCACCAAAAAACTGTAAGATCTAACCAACAAATTCAATACAGTTACAGGATACAAAATCAGTATACAAAAACTAGTTGCATTTCTATATAACAACAAGGAACCATCAAGAAAGAAAGAAAGAAACTAATCTCATTCAATTCCATTTTCATAGCATTAAAAACAATAAAAATCCCTAGGAATAAATTTAGACAAGGAGGTGAAAGGTCTGTACGCTGAAAACTACAAGCCTTTGGTGTAAATCGTTGAAGACACAAGAGTGGAAAGATAGCCCATGTTCAGGAATCAGAAAAATTAATATTGTTTAAAAGTCCACACTACCCAAAGCCATCTATAGGCTCAATGCAGTACCATCAAAATTCCAACGGTATTTTTCCTCAAAAAAAAAAAAAAAAATCCTAAAATTTGTTACGTAACCACAAAGACTTCTTCTAATAGCCAAAGCAATCCTGAGAAAGAAAAAAGCAGGAGGCATCACACTTCTTCATTTCAAACTATCCTAAAAACCTATAGTAATAAAAAAGTAAAATACTGGGATAAAGATAGACATAGACCAGTGGAACAGAGTCAAGAGCCCCAAGATAAACCCACGCATATTCAATGGACTAACATTTCACAAAGGAGCCAAGAATACTAGATGTAGAAAGTATGGTCTTTTCAACAAATAGTTTTAGGAAAACTAGATAAACATATGCAGAAACGTAAAACTGGACCTCTATCTTACACCATTCACAAAACCTTACTCTTAATGGATTAAAGACTCAAACGTAAAACCTAAAATCGTAAAACTCCTAGAAGAAAATTAGCAAAACTGATCTGAGATATTGCTCTTGGCAACGATTTTTGTATATGATAACAGAAGCACAAGCAACAAAAGCAAAAACTGATAAGTGGGACTACATCAAACCAAAAAGCTTCTGCACAGCAAACGAAAGAATCAACAAAATGAAAAGTCAATTTATTGAATAGGTGGAAATATTTATAAATCATCTATCTGATGAGTTTACTATTCAAAATATGTAAATAATTCATACAACTCAATAGCAGAAAAGCAATACAATTTAAAAAGGGGACAAGGAAGTGAATATATATCTTTCCAAAGAAGATATGTATACAAAGAGCCAACAGGTACATGGAAATATGCTCAACATCTCTAATCAGAAGAGATAAGCAAATCGAAACCACAATAAGATATCATCTCACACCTGTTAGAATGGCTATCATCAAAAAGACAAGATATAAGTGTTGGCAAGGATGTGAAGAAAAGAGGACCCTCATGCACTGTTGGTGGGAATGTATATCGGTACAGGCCCTATGGAAATAGTATGGAGATTCCTCAAAAAATTAAAAATAGGACTACCATATGATCTAGCAATCCCACTTCGGCGTATGTAGCCAAAGGAAATAAAAAGTTGATCTCGAAGAGTTATCTGAACTCCCATGATTATTGCAGTATTATTCACAATGGCCAAGATACAGAAACAACCTAAGTATCCACCAGGGAAAAAATGGATAAAAAAGAATAGAATACTATTCAGCCATGAGAACAAATGAAATACTGCTCTTTGTCACATCATAGATGGACCTTGAAGGCATTATGATAAGTGAAGTAAGTCTGACAGAGAAAGAAGAATATACCAGCACTTATATATAGAATCTTAAAACAAAACAAAACAAAACAAAAACAAAGAACTCATAGAAACAGAGGTTAGAGTAGTTGTTGCCTGGGGATAATGGGAGAGACTGGTCAAAGGGTACAAACTTCTAGTTATAAGACAAACACATTGTGGATGTCTAATATACTGCAGGTAATTTTAATTAATAAGTCTGTTATATTTTTGCAAGTTGCAAAAAGGTAAATCTACGTGATCTTGCCACAAAAGAGAAATGTAATTATGTGAGGTGATGGAGGTGTTAACTAACCCTGTGTTAATTATTTTCTGATACATATGTATTACATTAATTCACTGTATATCTTAAACTTACAGAACGTTGTATGTCAATTATATCTCAATAAACCCAGGAAAATTTAAAGAGGAGTAAATCACAGATCATTTGTTATCCCCATATGATATCTCATCGATTCTCTTCTAAAACTATTTGAGTACTCTTTTCTTTTTACCCCATAGGTACCTCATACAAACCTTTATGATTTCACTTATGACGCTTAACTGAACCTAAAACAACCTCCTCCACGCGTGAGTTTTCCTGTTTAAATTATTTTTCTACACTTAAATCTTAGCCCAATAACTGGCACATATTGTATGTTCAATAAACAATATTGGTAATGAACGAGGGAGAGAGAAGAATTCCGATGGACACGTGTAAATGTCAAAAGAAGGGAAGTGAATAGTGTCAAAATACACTGAGTAGTGAATGAGGCTGGAAGGGAAAGGGAATTGAGATGTAGGTTGTGTACAAGTGCTGGAAACTTTCAGCTGCACGATACTGTCAAAATGCTCATGTTGTTATTATCCAATTCCAAAAATCTATTGTAAAGATACTAATCAATATGTGGGAAATGTGGAAATGTGGGATATTAAAACAGTGTAGAGATTTGCACTAAGTGATTTTCTCGTCGACTTATGAACATTATCAGCCAGTTTAGAACAAAAGAAACTAACATCTCTTTGTAAGTATTGATCAGTCTATAAAAAAACCTTCACAAGTAAGAGATATTTGCTTGGTTAAGGCTTATTTCTTACTCTTCCGAGATCATGTTGTATAGGATTCATACTTTTCCTGTCCTCACTCTTACAAAATGGGTAATTGGCCACCTAAGTTGACTTACTCCTTGAGTTTAGCGTGCTCACAGGAGGTGTCTTTTGTTCAAACACTATTGAATCCAAAGGTCAATCTTCAGAATGCATCTTTTCTGGGTTGGACTTGAGAGAAACCCTAAATGACACTAGCACCCAAGCAGCTGTTGTATGAAGAGAGATGAAATACTTAGTAGTGTTAGAAGTGCAATTTTCAGTGTGTAAGCGTAACTGAGTTTGCAGAAAAACTAATACAGCAGACAAACAGGTTTATGAAGGACCTGCAATAAGAGATCGAATAGCTATGACTGAAATGTGGCTATGATCTGATCACGATGGAAACTGAAAAACCCTGAAGAAATATATATTATTACTCTGTCTAAAGGTTAGAGAATGAAGTTCTCATGAGTACCATAGCAAGAGGGTCTGATGTTTTTTGTGTTAATAATGTGATTTTTAAAATTTTGTTTTGATCATGATAAGCCTACTTGAGCTAGCATAGTACATTAAGAAAAAGAATACTTCAATACACTAAGTTTTAGGTGGCATGTATATACAAAATATCCTTTAAGTAGAAACTCTCTGTATTCCAATATGGCTAAAGTTTGAAATAGTATTTTAGTACTGTAGGTCACTGGCTCTTCATCAAGATACATTACACTTTCTGTGACTTTGGGCAAGTAACTTTGGGCGAGTATCTCTGGGCAAGAAATTCTTTAAGCCTCTGCCCATTTGTGAAACCAGGTAAAACTTCTCACACTGAATGCCTTCCCGCAGATTAAATGGTGTCTATTACAAAGACTGACATATGAATGTTTGCATAATAGTTACAACAGATATTCTAATTTGACTGATCAGAAAACACGTCCCAACCAACTTTTCCCTTACTGGCTTTTAGAAGAGAGCCAGGAAATGTAAATGCTCTTATTTCCAGCATTATTACAGCTGTGAGTAGGTTTTTGATACTGTTCTGGACAGTAATATATAGAAAAGTTTGGGGTGGGGGGCAAAAGCAAGGGGTTCTGGAAAATCTCCAATGAGAGGGATCAGAAAGGATTGATATCACTCCTACCCTGGCCCCCAAAACATCTCCATTCTTAATTCCTATGTTGAATAATGGCTTCATTTTCACAGTTGTGTCAGCGTTCTGCTGATAAAAATAGAAAGACTAACAGGATCACAGAGATAATACAGAATCACAATCGATTCAGCCCCATCCACTGGGTTCCAGGTTGCAGTGCTAAATCTTTATTGGAGGAGCTGCTGTTGCTGCCCTGGGCTTCACTCCTTGAGTCCCAAGTCATGCTTCAACTGCCATTATCAGGACTATGCTGCTGCCTCCTTACCACCCACCGACCACCTTCCAGGTTGCAGCTCTGAGTAGCCATTGCCAAGGCTGCTGCTACTGCCCTGAACACCACCCCTCATCCAAGATTAAGATGCTAAACTGTCATTGCTGAGAAGGGCTCTTGCTGCCCTAAGCCCCACCCTCTGGGGTTCCAGGTTACATCTGTGACCCATTCTTGCCAGGGGAGCTGCCACTACCCAGAGCCCTACCCCCATGACAGGTTGAGGTGCTGACACATTCTTACTGAGAATGAGCTGCCACCGTTCTGGACCCTACCCCCAGGTCCTGAGTTGTGGCTCTGAACTGTCACTACCAGAGCCATGCTGCCACTGCTCTATGCCCAACACCCCAGGTCCTGCCATGTAGCTTTAACAGACTACCATGTGAATTGTGTTGCTGCTATCCTGTGACTGACCCCTGGGACCAGAGTTGTGACTTTGACATATTACTGTCCCCCAGCTGTCCTACTACTACTGCACCCTGCCTTCTGGGTCCAAGTCACCACTGCAACTTCTCATCCCAGGGCATGTGACGCTGCGGCAATCCCCCCACTCTCACCAGCTGGATTCACAGTGGTAATCCCCTGAAACCCAGGTATTGGTTCTACAGGACATCTGCACACACCCTTATCCTAGACACGAGTGCCACAGTCATAGCGAATGCACCTGTGCATCAGGACCCAGGCACTGCGGTAGTCCCACATATGCCTGATGCTAGGATCCTAGCTCCAATACTGCTTTGTGGATTCTGAGCTTCAGCATGCCAACCCATTCTCCAAGAAGGATCCCCTTGGATATAACCTCCTCCCATGGGCGAACATAAAAAAATCAAATAAAATTTAAAACGGAGCGAAGAGGAAGACCTCAGCATCTAAAGATCTGAATAGCCCTACCTGCCATTCCGACCTGCACGTCCTCTGCAGCCTTGGCCAAGAAGACCCCCCACCACCATCTGACCAACATCAATCTCAACCAGCAGAGTGGCATGGGGACTATGCCACTGTGACTTCCCAGGAACAAAAGATGCTGCATCCCACCCAGCTAGCACCCTTACAGCCACCTCCAGGTGAATGTCTTTCCTTACTAAAGTCAATCCAGATCTAAGACTGACAGAGATGAATGTGCCCTCAAATGCAGAGATACCAGTAATACTCCAACAACTGACCCAAGGATACAATCTGCACATTATGTGAGAAAGAACTGAAAACAATTTTAAGGAAGCTCAGCAAGATTCAGGACAACACAGATAGACAAATCAATGAACTCAGGAAATAATACATGACTGAAATAAGAAATTCAATAAAAAATAGAATTCATAAAGAAGAGACAAAAATAAATTCTGGAGATGAAGAATACAATAACTAAAATGGAAAATGCAATACACAGCTTCAAATGTAGTCTCAATCAGGCAATAGAAAGAATCTGTGAGCTTGAAGACGTTTCCTGATATCATTTAATCAGAGGAAAATAAAGAAACTAGCAGGAAAAAGCGTGAAGAAAGCCTATGTGAGCTTGGGACCAGATCAACAGAAACATTATGGGAGTCCCAGAAGGAGAAGAGAGGGAGAAAGGGAAAGAAACTTCAGATAAATAATGGCTAAAAACTTCTTAAATCTAGGGTGACAGATGTCCATCCAGATACAGGTGCCATACAAGAAATGCTAAAGAATGATCTTCAAGGTAATACAAAAGTACGCTAATTAGTAACACAAGAACATACAAAACTATAAAATTTACTGGTAAGGTAAATACGTAGTCAAATTCAAAATACTCTCATACTGCCATGGTAGTGTATAAGTCACTTTGAAATCTACCATATAGGTCAACAGAAGAAAGTTTTGAAAATAGGTATATCTCCAGTATTATATTAATGGAAACAATATAAAAAGATAAAAATTGGGAACTCAACATAAATTGGGTGGGGATAGATTGGGAGTTGGGGATTGACATGTATACACTGCTATATTTAAAATACATAACCTACAAGGACCTACTGTAGAGCCCAGGGAACTCTGCTCAATATTCTGTAATAACCTAAATAGGAAAAGAATTAGAAAAAGAGTAGATACATGTATTGTATAGCTGAATCACTTTGCGGTACATCTGAACCTAACACACCATTTTTAATCAACTATGCTCCAAAATGAAATAAAAATTTAAAAATCTGTGGCGGTGGCAAGTAAATGGGTAAAACTTTCTTGTGCAATGAAGTTGTTATCAGCTTAAAATAGATGGTTATAAACCTATAAGCTGATTTATTAAAGACTCATGGTAACCACCAAGCAAAAACCTAAAATAGACATACAAGTGGTAAAGAGGAAAGAGTCAAAGCAAACCACTTCAAAATATCACCAACAGAAAAAAAATTAGGAAGAAAAAAAACTAAGGAATTACAAAACGATCAGAGAGCAGTGAACAAAATAATGACAGGAAGTCTTTATCTATCAATAATAACTTTAGATATTACTGGTTTAAATTCTCCAATTAAAAGACATAGAGAGACTGAATGTATTACAAACAAGACCCATTTATATGCTGCCTACAAGAGACGCACTTCAGTTTTAAATATACTCACAAGCTGAAAGTAAAGTGATGAAAAAAAGATATTTCAAGCAAATAGAAACCCAAAGGGAATAGGGGAGCTATACTTTTCAGAGAAAAAAAGACTAAGTTAAACTATCCTAAGAGACAATGAAGGTCATTATATAATGATAAAGGGGTCAATTTATCAGAAGGAGATAACAATTGTAAACACGTACTCTCTAATAACGGAGCACCTAAGTATATTAAACAATCATTAACAGAAATGAAGGGAGAAAGAGACAGCAATGCAATGACAGTTGAGTACTTCAATACCTGGCTTTAAACACTGGCGAGATCATCCAGACAAATTAAATAAGGAAATAATGGATTTGAATGATACTTTAGATGAAATGCCCTAACAGACACATAAAGAACATTCTACCCAACAACAGCAGAAAATACATTCTTCTCAAACGCACACAGAACATTCTCCAGGAAAGATCACATGAGAGGTGATCTTTACACAATATGTCTTAACAAATTGAGATCATTCTAAGTGTGTTTTCTGACCACATGATATGAAACTAGAAATCAATCAAGAGGAGGAAACCTGGAAAATTCACAAATCTGTGGAAATTAAAAAATATAAACCTGAACAACCAATGGGTCAGATAAGAAATTAAAAGGCAAATCAAGAAATACCTTGAAACAAACAAAAATGGGAGCATAACATAGCTAAACCTATGGGATGTTGCAAAAGGATTTCTGAGAGGGAAGTTTATATTGATAAACACATTCAGAAACAAGAAAAATCTCAAACTCACTTGACGTTTCCATGAACTAGAAAGTTTCTGTTCAACATAGTACTAGAAGTCCTAGCCAGAATAATTAGTCCAGAAAATGAAAGGCATGCATATTTGCTTGGAAGAAGTAAAATTTCCTGTTTGCAGATGACAAACTCTACTAAAAACCGTTAGAACTAATAAATTCCGTAAAATTGCAGCATACAAAATGAACGTACAGAAACTGATTGCATTTCTGTACACTAACAACACATTACCTGAAAGAAATTATGAAAGCAATCCCACTTATAAGAGCATAAAAATACTTAGAAGTATATTTAACCAAGGAGGTGAAAGACTTGCACACAAAAATGATAAAACGTTGATAAAAAGAGATTGAAGAAGACCCCCCAAAATGGAAAGATCCATGTTCCTGTATTGAAAGAATTAATATTTTGAAAATGTCTACACTACTCAAAAGTGATCTATAGATTTAATGAATTCCCAATCAAAATTCCCATGTGTTTTACAGAAATAGACAAACTATCCTGAAATTTGTCTGGAGCTACAAAGGGCTCCCATAGCCAAAGCAATCCTGAGAAAGAACAAATTGGAAGCATCATAATACCTTATTTCAAGCTAGATTACTAAGCTTTAGTAGCCACAACAGTATGGTATAGGCACAAAAACAGACACATAGATCAATGGAACAGAGTAGAAAGCCCAGAAATAAATCCACACATATACGGTCAATTAATTTATGATGACGGAGCCAAGAATGACTAAGTGAAATAAGTCAGACAGAGAGGGACAAACACTGTGTGATCTCACTTATATGTGGAATCTTAAAAAAAAAAAAAAAAAAAAAAAGGAAGGTGAGATCAGATCTTTGGTCACCAGAAGAGGCAGGGGGTAGGGAGAGGGGAAATAGGAGAAAGGTGGTCAGAAGTTACAAACCTCCAGTTTCAACATAAATAAGTACTAGGGATGTAATGCACAACGTGATGACTCTAGTTAACACCGCTGTATCGTATATATGACGATTGTTAAGAGAGTAAATCCTAAGAGTTCTCACCACAAGGAATTATTTTTTCTTGTTTTGTCTTCTCCGTATTCTATCTATATGAGATGATGGATGCTAACTCTACACTTATACCAGTAAATAATTTAACACTATATGTAAGTCAAACCATTATGACATATACCTTAAACTTATACAGTGATATATAAAAATTATATCTCAATAAACCTGGAGGGACAAAACCTAAAAAAACAAATGTTGGTAAGGATGCGGAGAAAAGAGAACCCTTGAACACCGTTGGTGGGAATGTAAATTGTGCAGCCACTATTGGAACACCATGGAGGTTCCACAAAAGATTAAAAATTTAATTACCATATGATCCTGCAATCCCACTCCTTGGTACGTAACGAAAGAAACTGAAATCAATTTCAGTTTCAATCAATATCCCTCGAAGGGATATCTGCACACCCATGTTCAGGGCAGCATTATTTATACTAGCCAAGCTATAGAAACAACCTAAGGGTCCAATTACAGATGAATAAAGAAGATGTGGTATATATACAATGACTTATTATCCACCCCTGAGAAAGAAGGAAATTCTGCCGTTTGCCAACAACAGGGATGGAACTTGAAGGCAACCTAAGTGAGGTAAGTCAGACAGAGAAAGGAAATATTGTGTGGTAATATTTATAGGTGGACTCTCAAAAGAAAACTGAACTTGTGAAAACAGAGAAATGGGGTCGAGGTGACGAGGGGCTGGGGGAATTAGGGAGATGCTGTTTTAAGAGTACTAACTTACAACTAGTAGGTAAATAAGTTCGGGGGAGCTAATGCACAACATACTGATTATAGTCAACAATACTATATCATAAACTTTAAAGTTGCTAAGAGACTAACTCTTCTCAACCCAAAAAAGAAATGATAAAAGTGTGCCATGATAAAGGTGTTAGCTAATGTTACTGTAGTAATTATATTGGAATATATAAATGTGTCACCAACATGTTACACAACACTATGTTATGGTCAATTATATATCAATTTAAAAAAAAAAGAGTCCAGGAACTGTAAATACTCTTTTTTCCAGTCTTACTATGGCTGGGAATAGGCATAATTTTCAGGGCAATAATGGATAGAAAAGTTTGGGGGTAGAGAAAGGGAAAGTGTTCGAAAAAATCTCTGAGGAGAGGGATCAGAAATGGTTGATGCCACTCTTCCCCCACCCCTCCAACACACACTTACCTCCATTCTGCCTTTGTTGAATGATGCCTTATTGTTCAGTGTTGCGGCAGGATTCTACTGATAAAAATAAAAGGATAACAGAATTAGAGATACCAATCAATTCATCATTTAAGTCGACTGGAACTGATTATTCACAAAAATGAATAGTTTCTATTTTAAACCACTTTAAGTAAGGTTTTCTGCTACACAGAGCTAAATCCAAGCCAAATTGATAAAATGACTAATTGTAATATTACTTTTCTAGGGAAAAACCTCTCTGTAGTGATAACATCTTCACCTTCCCAATTAGAAACATGGATTGCGTGCTCAACACAGAACACTCTGAGAGATGAATGGCAGCATTGATATTTTCACTAAAAATGGAAATAATGTTATAGGATTGTATATATCAACGTTAAATATCAGGAAGAGTATAAATTAAAGATGTTACAGCAAACATTTCTTGACTGTTTTCTCCATTATGCAGAAATGAAAACAAATAGCTTTCCAATTTTATATACTACTCAAGGTATTAATTAAAATTATGACTTTTGATTTACACTGACTATAACCATATTTAAAACATTTACATACTAATATCTTATATGTGACCATATCACAGTTTTAGAGCGTATGAGTTTATATTAGTTAGAACTGACTAGGTATTACTGCAAGGTTTGACCCTACCATGTTAAACCAAGGATTTCTTTACAATTTCCTGATAGCACATGAGAGATGTAGAGAGTCTCATACTGAACTTTAAATACTCTGGAGAAGAAGTAACACACATCATTTCACTTGCCATATTGTCGAGAACTACTCAGAGGCCCACGTAAAACTACAAGCGTTCAAGTCAATGTGTTCCTGTATGTGCCTCAAAGCACAGGAGGCTCAGATATTGATGAGTTAGCAATATCTATCCAAGGGCCTAAATATTAACCAAACTGGCCTAACCCAACCAAATGAGCTAAGCAGTGTTCTTGTAATAATTTAACTTTTAATAATTGTCATCTTTTAAATTGGTTATCCAGGGACAAACAATCAAAACAAGCCCAAACAGTGGATATTAGAATATTCAGTGTTCTATCAAGCACCCTCTGAAATGTTGTATATCTTATAATGATGAGTGGCATTTACTTTAATAAATGATAGAGTTATTTAACATCTGAACTGCTTTGGTTTCTTTCCTTTACTAGTCTCAAAATTACCTACCAAGTTGGAGAGCATAGTTTGAGCAATACTTGTCCCGTATCAAAATATTTTACCAACTGCACAGCACCTTTCAGTCAGTTCGTTCTGGATCAGGACTATCAACACACTTTCTAAATCATACTTTCTTTATATTAGCATAAAAAAATCTGACCTCTGACCTGACGATACAAACTCCTTGCCTGATTCTTCTCTCCTATATCTAAATCTTTGTATAAATTCTTAAATGGTGGAAGAAGAGATACACAGGTAAATTCAGAGATATATACTTTACTATGTAAATTTTAATGGCTTTAAATTTAAAATTAAATCACTTTATTTGTAAATGAACTAAATGCTCCAATCAAAAGACATAGGGTGGCTATTATCAAAAAGTCTACAAATAGAAAAGGTTGGCAAGGATGTGGAATAAAGGGAACTTCTGTACACTGCTGGTGTGAATGTAAATTGGTGCAGCCACTATGGAAAACACTATGGAGGTTCCTCAAAAAACTAAAAATAGAACTATCATATGATCCAGCAATTTCACTCATGGGTATATCTCCAAAGAAAACAAAAACAGTAATTTGAAAAGATACATGCATCCCAGTGTTCATAGCTGCACTATTTAAAATAGCCAAGTACGGAAGCAACCCAAACACCATCAAAAGATAATCATCTTTTGATTTAAGTTTAAGAATTGGTTTAAGAATTGGTTTAAGAATTGATTGGTTTAAGAATAAGATATATATATATATATATATATAATGGAATATTAGCCATAAAAAAGAATGAAATTCTGCCACTTACAACAATGACTCTGCCACTTACAACAATGTGGATAGACCTAGAAGGTATTATGCTTAGTGAAATAAGTCATACAGAGAAAGGCAAATACTGTATGATATCACATATATTTGAAATCTAAAAAATAAACAAAGGAATATACAAAAACAAACTCACAGGTATAGAGAACAAACTAGTAATTACCAGAGGAGAGAGGGAAGGGGGAGGGACAAATAGGAATACGGAATTAAGAGGTACAAACTACTATGTATAAAATAAATAAACGCCAAGGATATATTGTGTAGCATAGGGAAATATAGCCATTATTTTGTAATAGCTTTAAATGGAGTATAGTCTATAAAAATATTAAATCACTATGTTGTACACCTAAAACTAATATTGTAACTCAGCTATATTTCAACTAAAAAATAAAACAAAAATGACAATGAGTGTTTCTGTGCTATATCCTTTTACATTTTAAATACTAAAACCATTTAAATGAGAATCCTCCTTTTTCCAACGATGTAACAAGGACATGACTTACCCTATGCCTGAAATAAGTAAAAAAATTAGACAAAATATTAAAAAAAACTACAGTTTTAGATATGCTGAACCTCAGACAATAGTGAATAGTGACCCATGAGAAATAGAGAAGAAGCCTGGGAACCTTATGACTGTCCCAGCCTACTGCCTTGAGAGAGTTTACAGGCTGAAATACTGGTGGAAGAAACTCAGATGTAGCCTGGTGGATACTCTGAAATGAGGAAAGAAGAGGAGATCCACAGAGATCAAGACAGTTAGAGTTCACAGGAAGAGGGCTGAGGAAGAGAGAGCTGAACAGAAAGAGAACTCTGGAGATATGCATAGATCAGGAGAGTACTAATCAGTGAATGTATGTGAGGCAACTACCAAAAGCAGGGTAAAAACTTCTGAAAATATTAGAGAACAGTGTCAGGCACTCAGGGCCAGGAATAGAGCCTGTTCCCCCCCCCCCCAAAAACAAAAACTTGAGAATTTCTCAAGGAATTGGGTAGAATACTCAAGAAGGTCTTGCCTTATTACTGAGAAACACTTAACCCTAGACTGAGCGGTCATTTGGATTGGCCTAATAAATCATAAAATCAGATCAAAAAGGATCACCCTGTTTTAAGTAATGCAACTGCATTTTAGAAAAGGGCTGAAGAATTTTTATAGGAATACCGACATATCCAGTACAGGGGGGAAGATTATCTTTCAGGTTTTCCCATCCCCATCCTCTCCACATAAAGAAACCTCAGGAGGTAACTGAGGGAGACTTCATCCCAGTGTCTCAGATAAGCAGACCTAGGAATGAAGGTGTCTGAGATAGGAATGTAAATATGGCATGGCTGGCCAGGGGAGCTGAAGACTTTGACAGCAATTCCCATCTGAGATTGAAATACACTGTGCATCAGACTCTGAATGCTTTGCAAATGAATCCTACAGAATATTTATGTAAGGAATTCTACCCTAATTCTTCCAGAAAAAGTTGAAGCTGAGGAAATACTTTCCAACACATTCTTTGAGGCAAGATTTACCCTGATACCAATTTTAGACAAACACACTCCAATGAGAGAAAACTATAGACTAATATTCACAGAAGCAAAGATTCTAAACAAAGTTTTAGCAAACTAAATCCAGCAATATATACAAAGGATAATATATCATAATCAAGTGGGGTTTAATACCAGGAACACAGGTTTGGATTTAATATTGGAAAAATCAATCAATGTCATTCACCATAATAGCAAACTGAAAATTAAAATCCATAGTTATTACAAAAATGTAAGAAAAAGCATCTGAGAATATCCAACATCAATTCCTGAAAGCAAGTCTCTGTAAAATATACATGAATAGAAGGTAATTTCCTCAATAGTAAAGGAAATCTATGAAACACCAACAGCTAACTTCAGACTTGATGGTAAAGGGCTGAATGTTTTCCACTTAAAATCAGGAATGAGGAAAGGATGTTTATAACGATAAGCATCTTGTCGAGGGTGCTGTCCATGGTGGCATTTATGTAGTAGTGGCAGAACCAGTGGTACTCTATCTATCCAGAATACTGCTGTGGCCTGTGCTCTCACTGCCTAACCTCTTTCGCTTCCTGTGTATTTTATGAGATTGGGGAACCAATCTTCCTATCATGTCTGTGTGCATTGGTTAGCTAGAGTTTGTGAACACTGGAGGCATCCAAGGATTCTTATCCAAAATTAAAATTTACTTAGATGGACAATCATACTAATAGCTATTTTCATTTTTTAAGTCTTAAAAATTTTTTAAATATATTATGTATTAAAAAAAATTAAAGCAGCAACATATAAAATTATGTAATTTTAAAGAATGGAGAGTCAATATGGCAGAGTTGCACTGACCTTTTATAAACACACATTAGATTCATATCTTGACTCTAACCAAACATACTGAGATATAAGAACTCAATTTTCCTATCTATAAAATGAAAAATGCTTACCTTTTACTGTCATTGAATTAACTAAACTCTATACAAAATTTAAATAATAATATGTTTTCTGGGACATTGAAAGCATCTAACAAGCAGTGAGAGGTGTGTGTGTGTGTGTGTGTGTGTGTGTGTGTTGTTTAAGGTGGCATAGTAACACCCCCTCCTCCCCAACAATTGAGCAGCATATCTCCTCCAAAAACAATTCAAAATCGAACTATGGCTATAAGGAGTAAAAAAGCACTAAAAATGTAGCCAGGCATCAGTTTGCAAAGATTCATGACTCTGAATGTTAGAAATGTGGACACTTGGGGTGAGGGTGGGGAGAGGTGGAATCAAATTAAGCATAAAACATGTGAGCTCAGAATCCAGTTCACTCAGCGGAATTTTGGACATTCAAGACCATTACCGTGTTATTTTTATAGTCTCTTGAACTATTCTTCTTTTCTGTGGGAAAAATTCAGAAAAATTTCCCTAAAATATCAAGCTTCACAATCACTTTTTGAGTTGTACATATATGTAGAGATTTAGAATGTTTGCCTTTATTTCCAGGTTATAGAAAGGTACAGGGAGAGTAGAAATGTTTGAATGTAAGTCTATCACCTTCTCCGTTTATGACTTAGAAATGCATATTGTGATTCTTTCATCTCTGAAGTGATGAAGGCACATCAACTTATTTCCTGAGAAGATTTTAAAAATGTTCCTGCATGGAGTGTGTGAAAGTCTGAGAATGTACTACATACCCAGTTGGTACAAGCAGTTTTTTCACAGATCATTTCAGTGCTTTAACTTTCAGTCAGTGCTTAAGATCTCAAGCTTATCAGTGGAAATCATAATGTGACGGGAAGCCTGGTATGGTGGTAAAGCACTGACTTACAACTTTAGGATCTTGGGTTCAGTCTCAACTCTACCAATCCCATGCTACTGCTCTCAAATAGGTTCAAGAATATAAAAATGTGGCATTAGACTCCCACTTTTTAAAAACTCATCCCAGCAGGTAGCCTCAGGATATACTGAGGATGAGTTTTGTGTGAGTCAGCACACAAAATATAGATGTAGACCTATTTTCTTTCTATGTTAATGTTAGGGTGGCTTGAATTTTTATTTAATTTGTGAATACTCTGAAGGGTCTTTGTTGACACTGTGGAAACACATTACAAATTGTCACATGCAGTCTCTGATACGTTAATTCCTTAAGGATTAATGTACTGTCTATTCCTATTCTCCTACTTTCCTTTTTGAAAATTAAAGAAGAAAAATGATTGAGCACAGAGGTAAAATGAATGCATAAGTATAATCCTGATAAGAATCAAAGAACAATAAGGAAATGTATGGCATTTGCATTTGGAAATGCTTCTCCACAGAGGAAGTGTTAGAGATTTTTAGTAAGAAGAGGTCTGACCTAAGTAGACATTTCTCCAAAGAAGATATACAGATTGCCAACAAACACTTGAAAGGATGCTCAACATCATTAATCATTAGAGAAATGCAGATCAAAACTACAATGAGGTATCACCTCACACCAGTCAGAAGGGCCATCATCAAAAAATCTACAAACAATAAATGCTGGAGAGGGTGTGGAGAAAAGGGAACCCTCTTGCACTGTTGGTGGGAATGTAAATTGATACAGCCACTATGGAGAACAGTATGGAGGTTCCTTAAAAAAACTAAAAATAGAATTACCATATGACCCAGCAATCCCACTACTGGGCATATACCCTGAGATTCAAAAAGAGTCATGGACCACAATGTTCACTGCAGCACTATTTACAATAACCAGGACATGGAAGCAACCTAAGTGTCCACTGACGGAGGAATGGATAAAGAAGACGTGGCACATATATACAATGGAATATTACTCAGCCATAAAAAAAACAAAATTGTTATTTGCAGTGAGGTGGATGGACCTAGACACTGTCATACAGAGTGAAGTAACTCAGAAAGAGAAAAACAAATACTGTATGCTAACACATATATATGGAATCTAAAAAAAAACCTAGGTGCAGGACAGGAATAAAGATGCAGATGTAGAGAATGGACTTGAGGACACAGGGAGGCAGAAGGGTAAGCTGGGATGAAGTGAGAGAGTGGCATGGACATATATACACTACCAAGTGTAAAATAGCTAGTGGGAAGCAGCCGCATGGCACAGGGAGATCAGCTCGGTGCTCTGTGTCCACCTAGAGGAGTGGGATAGGGAGGGTGGGAGGGAGACACAAGAGGGAGGAGAAATGGGGATATATATATATACATATATATATATATATATATATATATGTATAGCTGATTCACTTTGTTAGACAGCAGAAACTAACACACCACTGTAAAGCAATTATACTCCAATAAAGATGTGAAAAAAAAAGAGGTCTGAATCAAAAACACAATCATATATATCATAAAGTAGAGTGTTAGAGACAAGTTTCTTGAGACATTTGTGGATAATTTTATTTATATATACATAGTTAAAATTTTTTAATAAGAAAACAAATAGGAAACTTCAGAAAAGAGTTGATTCTCTGTGTTTTCTCAGAATTTTCAAGTCAAAATATATGGACCATTTTAAAAATTAAATATAAAGAATATTATTTACTTTCAGACAGTTGTTCAAATATCACTTTATTTGTGAAGTATTTTCTGACTACTCGCTTAAAATTACATAGATACCTTATCTCACTTTCCTGGCTCTGTTTGCTTTCTTCTCCATAGCACTGGTTATCTACTGTTTTATACATTATACTTTATAAGTTCATCTTCCCACAATTAATATGTGAGCTCTATAAAAGCAGACTTGTATTCGGTCCTCTCTTTTGCCTTAAAACAGTGACTGGCGCAAACTAACCTCAGAAAAATATTTGATAAATGAATGAATCAAACAATTATCTGAACTGTATAAAGTGCATTAAAAACTTATTTAAGTTAGTCTTCACAACAACCCTTGGGACATTATTCTCCTCTCAGTTTTTACAGAAGAAAGTGAATTTTAGGGAGTTTAGCTGCCCAAGATTATACACATATTAAGTGTTGATTTCAGAGCTGTGACTCGAAATACATAAATCTGATTCTGAAGCTTATAATCTTGTCCAGTAATCTCAATATTTCTGCAACAAAATTCGTAGAATGATAAAATTAGAATGGATTCATCCAGAATTTGGCTAACACTAATCATGTTATTCCTAATTGAGATGGTATATAGGCTCTTTTACTTTTAGTCATATTAGCCAATAAATATAACTATTGTAATATATAAGGGCAAGGTACTAAAAATATTACCATGCAGGAAATGTATAATGATCAGAAAAATTATCTTTTTTGGTTCTGCTATACTATTAATACCACTTTTTGAAAAAGGAAAAAAATACTTCTTACTTATACTTTTTCTCTTTGTGCATTTAATGCCAGAATAGAATCTTCAGAGAGCACCATAATTAAGTCTATATCACAAAACTCCAATTTAGTTATTTCTAATAAAGGATAACCGTAAATACTTCTTTTATATGCAGCAGTCACCTTTAAAATGGAAAAAAAAATCTGTAGTTACAGGTGGAATAGGGCAACACATCAATTCTTGAGTATCATGGAAAGTAAGTATTTTTGATAGATTTAAAAAATGTGTTGGATTTTTCTTTTCTCTTTCTTTCCCTATAAGTGCACTATATATACCAAGACTATGCAGCCAATTCATAGAAATTCCAATTCCTTTAAAAAAGTGAAACAGCTTATGTCATGAATCTCTCTTAATTAAGAGATATATTGTTGATAGAGACAACCTGGTAATACGTGGAACCATAAACACAAAATTTGCACATTTACCACTCTTTCATGTTTATCCTTGAAAAAGAAGTTCTGGAGTTTGTTTGCATGATTGGACTAGAAAATTTAAGGATTAAGATTAGTGAGATGGACTGTGGGAATTTCAAATTTACCTGTTTTGGCGACTCTTACTATTTGTGAACTCCTTATGATTCTGTTTCAGGTTTCCCAAGAGAGAATTTCTCCTTCCGTATCATACTAGTAAAGTTCTATTAAATTAAAACTGGCTTTATCTACAGTGTGAATTAACAAATGGGACACTAGCCTTTGAGTACTGCTTTTCACAAGGATTGTCAGCCAAAATGGTCAAAACCCTACATCAAAAAGACGCAGACGGGTTTCCCTGGTGGCGCAGTGGTTGAGAGTCCGCCTGCCGATGCAGGGGACACGGGTTCGTGCCCCGGTGCAGGAGGATCCCACATGCCGCGGAGTGGCTGGGCCCGTGAGCCATGGCCGCTGGGCCTGCGCGTCCAGAGCCTGTGCTCTGCAATGGGAGAGGCCACGACAGTGAGAGGCCCGCGTACCGCAAAAAAAAAAAAAAAAAAAAAAAAGACGCAGACAAGGTGAGACATGAAAAAATAAACTTGGAAGAAGCCACCTGGGGTTCTACCAAAATGTAACATTTAAAATATGCATTGTATCTTATTTTATAAATAATATGTATTTATTGTATAAAATTTAAAAATCAAAATAAATATTATCATAACCTATTAATTTACCACACAAAGATGAAAACTACTAATAGTCACCAGATATTCTTCCAATTTTTTTCTTTACTAACATATATGGCCAAAATAGGATCACATTGAAAGTCTGATTTTGAAAACCTACTTTTCTTCCTTTAGCATGTTTTTCTGAGTAAATATGAATTTATTATTTTAATGATGAAAAATAGTAATTTATTTAACCACACTCCACTTTTTTGTTTTTGAGGACAGATCCTGGGACACAATTTACCTATAGTATGAATATGCTAAGTGAAATAATAAAATGATAAATTCTAAGTGACATTTAGAAATCTTATATTCTTCAGTTCTATAAATAAAACCAATTTCCCTGAAACCAGCTAATTCCAGGCCATATTCTGTATCTGTGTTACAAACATTTTGGTTCTAAGAAGCTATCCTTGTTGCTCTATTTTTTCATGTTTATTTATGGATGTGAGCCCCTTTGGTTAAATTCAGGGACTATTCTTTACATAATTGCCAGTTTCTACAAATTATACAAATATTGAATTTTAAACTATGTAAATTTTGTTATTTTATGATTGATTAAATTCAAGACCAACATTTCCTGCCAATGGGCTTCACAGGGTCTTCACAAAGGGGCAGTTTTTCCAATTATAACCATATTTACACTCTTCACCTCATCATCGTAAAATCTAAAATAACAGGATAGGGTAATTTTTGCATCATTTCTTGACATAACTTTATCACTAGACTCAATGCAAAGTAATCTACTAAATGTCAAGTGGTAAATTCAGGAAAGGTGACTGAATTTTTATGATTAGAGATGGTATAGATTTCAAAAGCTTTTGACAATCAAAATACAGAACCAGCAGGATTAATCTTTTGATGGATGACAGTATCCTGTGAGATATAAGGGCAATGTGTGATATCTGCTCTTAATTTTACCTTCTTATAGGCTTAATCATCACTCCATACTTGTTCTTTTCTTAACTCAATGCTACATTTGGAGGAGTTAAGTTCCTACTTCCTCTTTCTTCGAAAACTGATGTACAAAGCACAATAGAGATCTTAAAGACAGGAATCTATATTTGGAAGATGTGTTGGGAAGTGAATTCAGTAGGCAACTAACCATGCAATATGATTATTTCTAAAATAATTGGCTTGACATCTGGTTCATGATGGTGGACTGAACAATGCCCAACTCATCTGGAACCTCACTACTGTTTAGAAATACAAGAAAAAATAAAATTGCAAAGAAGACTGTAGAGGAGGTTACATGAACAGGAGAGTTCATGTTTTCTGTATAGTCTATATGAGCAAATGTTTCCTAATGTATCACATAAAAGTGTATTTGGAAATAATGCAAGTAAAATCTGTACTATTATATAATATTTAAGGTAAAACCTTCACAGTTTCTAAGAAATTTATAATGCCACATTTATTGAATCACATTTGTGCTATACAATATCAAGCAATCCCTTTAAGAACTATCAGAAAGCTATGTCAGAAAAGTCTCTTCTGCAATATCTATTGTTCAATAGTAAGTAATCCTTTCAAAGTATTAATATGGGCTTTATTTTATATAGTTAAGATTCTAATATTGTTTAAATACTAATATTTTACTAGTTATGGTTTTATAATTAAGTCTGCATTTAGATACTTAATGATTTGTTAAATACGGTTTCATATTTCTGAATATGCAAATCTTTAACATTGATCATTTTTGTGTATACTTTTAATAAAACATGCAACATATATTATTACAAAGGGGAAATTACCAAATAATTCATTGTTTATGTCTAGAGAGATTAAAGCCCGAGTTAAGTAACCTATCATTAAACAATACATTCAAAAGATGCTCAAACTGATTTACCATTGAAAGAAGACCTGTGAAAATGTGTATTAGGCAGGTACGCAGATCAGTTGTTTCCATTCTTACCATTCTCACTGTATTACATGACATTTGAAGCACCTGGGTGGGCGGTCAAATGAGAAATTTAGCATTATACATTGATAGCATTGGGAAACATAGGTCTTTTGTTTCCCTTTTTGGCCTCTATCCCTCCCCTAGCCCTACAACATGTCATTCATCTGGTTTTAATGCTGCATAAATATGCATTGTCTTATGCCTGTTTGCCTTGGATGCTGTGTGCCCAGCTGTAACAAGATGTTGCTTCTTTTGTTATTTGTATACAGCTGCTTGCTTTAAACTAGTAGATTCTGAAATACCTTTCCTTGCATGTCTAAAATAAAACTACTGCTTGTAAAAAAAAAAACCAAAAACTGGTAGATATGCATCAGTTGGGAAAACAAAGTAGAGAAAGGAAGCTCCTGCTTAGACCACATCCATCAGTACCTTCTGAAGAAGTGGGGCTGGTGTTATCAGTGAAACCCCAGAGGCTCTAGGCAAGGTGTTACATACATACAGTTCAGCCTGAAAAAGTTGCTGAAAGGGAATTATTGAAGGTATGTTTACTCAATAGTTGTATCAGGGAAACTGACTCTTTCCTATTGCACTCTATAGACAAAATCACTCATATCCACTGAAGCACTTAGGGAGACGTACAGGGCTGCACTAGGCGTTGGCATCTGAAAAAGTCAAGTTTCATGATTGTGAAGAATAGAAACAGTTTCTCACTGATTTCATCAGAAAAATAAATTTATTAAAGAACATTGGTTAGCTCACAGAATGATCTGATAAGCTATTAAATCCTACGGTGAGCTAAAAAACAACAAAGTCTAAAATCTGGTTGTATAACTGTTCCATAAAGGAAACCAGTAGACATAATAACTTGTTTCATTGACACATTTGCCCTGGGAGCTTGATAGTGCCACAACTTCTGCTACTGCTACCACAGAAATTGTCATTACTGTAGCAGAAATGTGATGTTGTTACAATAACTGTCTTTACTGGATATAGAATCATTTCAGTTAACTGTATATTTGTGTCACTAGCATTGAGTTAGAGTCTGACATGAGTGTGTCTTACCAAAAGAAATAAGTAAAAATAAAAAGCAAAATTTATAAATCCAAGCTCTCTAACATGTGAATAAAAGGAGTTCCAGAAAAAGAGAATAGGAAAAATAAAGAAAGAATATTATTTGCAAGAGTTGAGTAAATACATGAGTCTTTATTTTGAATGGTCTCATCAAGTGTTGATAAGCACGAAAGAAAAGAGACTCACATCTAGACATACAAAGCCCATTGAAGTGCCAGATTATCACACATAAATAGAAATTCTAAAAACAAAGACAGGTGGATAAGTGAATAAATAGATTAATATATACACATATTACAGATTTCAATTTTTTAAAATACTGCCTTTAAGCCATTTTTTTCACTTCTTGTTCTAAGGAATGAAAAATATTGTTTTTATTAACTTCATATAAGGATAAACTAAGAAATAAAATTGCATTTATATATATTTGATAGAATGATCTATGCATGCATACCTTTTTTAAAAACTCTGGATTATAAAATATAATCTGTAAGAGAATAATTTTAGTTTTTAAAAACTTACTTTTAAGCACACATTTTTTTGTTCATTTCTTACTCTAAGGAATAAAATATGCAACTCCTAAACTCTATGAAACACCACATATTTTAGGAAGCTCTTTCAGCTACCAATACTATTCAATAAATAGCAAAAACAAAGCTTTATCAAATTACATACTCTGAAAAGTGTATACATGGACTCAAGGTCATAGGCTATCCATTTGAGGGCAAGTTTTCATTTTTGAAACAGTCTGAACCTAATATCTCCTTGAAGTATATCTGTCTCTTGTGAGGATGAAAATCTTGAAAGATCTCAGATACATTAGAGAAGAAAGGTCATATCTCTCATTAAAAATCAATATTACTTACTTCATAAAATATATGTAGTCTGAGTCCATTTAGAGACCTGCAAGGATCCTCCAAAATCATATTACGGAATTTTAAATCTCCCTGGGGGGTGGGGCATGGAGTGGGAGATAAATCATTACTTGTTAAATTCCCTTTCAATTCTCAGACAGTATACTGACTGTGTGCCTGCCAGTGTACCCGACCATGCTGTATCCGGCAATAAATACCAGGGGTTCCTGACCTTGAATTAACTGAATAGTTTTGAAAAGTTAATGTGATTTGCTCATGGTATAATTTAGAAGGGAAGTTGGTCCAAAATGCGTTAAGTATTGACCGCAAAAGCTCCCACATTGTGGGAGCTGTGCCAGATTGTAGAAGAGAATAAAATCTGTCATCTGCAATATTCTCTAACCTGTAATTTCTAAATTTTAATTTTTCTTTTACGTTTTGAAACTATTTAGAAGCCAACAGGAAAAAATAAACTATCAAAAAGGCTGACTTAACAGTGAGATGTCTTCTATGATATGCTTGGTGCTGAATATGGAAACAGCATCTTTGCAGTAAATAAGGACTTGGGGCAGAATCCTGCAGATTTCTGTATATTCTAATAATATAATAAATAAAGGATAAGGTATCTTTGGTGCTGCTTGAGAATATCTGCAGTAGAAATACATCAGCTTTCAGATCTTTGCAGTACAATGACAATTATGAAGAATACCTCTGTGTCAAGACAAGTGCCTGACAGGGATTGTCCTTTTGTATTTTACTATTCAAGTTTAGGATAAATCAGCCATTCTCTTATTAAACAGGAATTATCCTGCCTGTATGCTGGAGCCTGGCATAACTAGGCTCTTAACAATGCTATAAAAGCTTTGAGAAATAAAATGTCTGTGAGGTGTTAATTTCCTCTTTTTTTCCAGTATTGCTTGGTAACAGTAAAACACAACTTTCCTTTAGTTACTCCATTCATAATCCAATTACAGCTTCAAATTTATGTTATGTAGGCTAACAAGAAAATTCATAGAGAAGACATGTTCTCTTCGACAAATAACTGTTAGTACAGAAAGGAAGTATTTGAAAATTGACTTTTATTTCCTGCAGAATTGACATTTTGATACATTAAAAAGGTACAAAATATGGAATTGCTCTTTGGTGATGGCCATTTTATATATATTGCTTGATAAATTATTCTGAGTATCCTGCAATATCTTGAAGAGGTAAACACTTCGTGTCTGTACAAGTGATAAAATAAACCAAAAATCCTGACTAAGTTAGAATGAAACCAGATCATGGTTCCACTTAACCACCATGTGGCTGTACTCTGCTTAATCATTCAGATGCCCCTGTTCCCAACTTTTAATTGCTATGATATACAATGATTAATTAAGGGGACTTTATTTCTGGAAAAGTCAAACCCTGGCAGTTCCTCCTGCTGATCCTGATGCTTTTGGAAAACTCAGCCCTGCAACTAATTAGAATGTCAGAATGTGCTGATGACCTTTTCATTGAAGAGAACTATAGAGAAGTTAACAGGAATGAGCTATTTAGACAGTAATCATCTCCTCATTAACTCAAACATGTGCTACAGCCAGCAATAATGTATGGCTAGCTTTTTATTACCACAAACAGTGGGAGAAGATTCACATGGTTAAGTGGTAAGAGCACAAATATTTGTCTACCCCTTTTTTTCAATGTAGTCTAAAGGAATTATAGAAAACAAAATAAAGTAAAATAGAAATGTACCATTACCGTGAGCTCAAAGTGCAAAAGGGGAGTGGCAAACTTCAACATACACACTCATACAATTGTAAACTGACTAATGAAATGTGTTTTAACAGTTATTCTGTTTTTTATAAATAGGATATTAATTGTCATGAAATTATCAAATATTTCTGTAACTGATCAAATGCCGTGTTTGCAATTGTTTGGTGAGAGTTTTTCTTAGTAAAGCTGGCTGGAAATTAAATTGGTCTAAATTTTGTGAATGCTAACATGGTAATATGAGTCAAGAGCCTCCTTAAAATCCAGACTCTATCTGACTAATAATTTTGTAAAAGAAAAATCTAGGAATACTATATTGATTTCATGAATTGTCCGTTGAAGGAACCATATTGAGTTCTTCTTTATAATAGCATAAATTGGAGACTCAAATTTTGAAATAGACTACTATGCTATTATTTAAAACAATGCTGCTGAAAACATGGACAGGGTTAAATGGTAAAAATATAACTTCAAGTAAGAAAAATCAGGATGAAATAATACATAACCAGATTATCCCATTTTGTAAAAAAAGCTAAAACAAACACACCACATACTGTGAACACACACATGAACACACACTGGAGGGAACAGAGCTGAAGGAAACATTTAAAAATATGAATGCTGATTATCTTTATATATTAGGATTACAGTTTATAACGATTTTTAAAGTAATTTTCTTTAAAAATTTGTTTTTAAAAAATCACATCTTATGTGACGATCTAAAATTTTATATTTATATATTTTATAAGTGAATCCTTTATGTTTAAAAGTAAATCTTACCGGGGGAAAGGGTGGAGGGAAGGGATAATTAGGGAGTTTGGGATTGACATGTACACCACAGCTATATTTAAAAAGGATAACCAACAAGGACCTACTGTATAGCACAGGGAACCCTGCTCACTGTTATGTGGCAGCCTGGATGGGAGGGGAGTCTGGGGGGGAAAGGATACACGTATATGTATGGCTGAGTCACTCTGCTGTGCACCTGAAACTATCACAACATTGTTAATTGGCTATACTCCAATATAAAATAAAAAGGTAAAAAAAGTAAAGCTATCACAAAATAAAATAGAAAAAGTAAATTTTTCAAATTTTGTCTCAGAAAATCAGCAAATCTTTTCATATATTATGTATAGTCACTTTATAGCAGTTTTCCTAGTAAATGAATAAAATGTATATTTTAAAAATAAGGGCACATTTTCTGACAACATAAAACACAAAAAAGCATATGTTTAATCCTCTTTCCCCATCTAATTATTTCTATTCTACCTTAGTGTTTTTCTTTAAGGTTAGTTTGCTACATTGGCAATGCCTGTTTTCATACTCTTTCTTTAAATATATAATTTTTAAGAGATGAGCAGGCATTGTGCTATTTATTTTCCACATTGAATACTTTTGTTGATAGTTAATAATTCACCAATTGTGGTTTCTCTCTGTGAAGGGGGTTTTGGGATTTCCCTGAAGGCCTGTATCAGCGGTCCCAGGATTCAGTATTTTTAAATTGAGGTTTCTGTACTATCCATGCAGAATGGAACTTCTGAATATTTAACAAGGAGAACTGATAAGCTGCAAACTGAAGTAAGCTTTCTTCTTTTCCCTAAATAGCTTTTTAAAGGTTTTTTTTATATAATTAATTATCTTTCTTCGTGTCATATTTAAACTTAGGACCAATCTGAGAAAAAAGTAAAGTATTTGAGGCACTTCTGTGTATGGGGAGAGGGGAAATGGAACAGAGATTAATTAGAAACAATTCAGTGAATCTTTAAAACAAATTATAGTCCTTGGATATTGTTGACTGAGGCAGGCCTCATTCAGATGGAGTCTGTTACTCCAAAAGCAAATAGAAAACTGGATGCTAAGGAAATGATCACAAGCTGGAATTCTGAATTAACTGCCATCCTTAAAGTTCCAGAGTAAATGTCTGATAGTAAATGTGTGATAGTTTCAGGTGCACAGCAAAGTGACTCAGCCATACATATACGTGTATCCTTTCCCCCCCCCGACTCCCCTCCCATCCAGGCTGCCACATAACAGTGAGCAGGGTTCCCTGTGCTATACAGTAGGTCCTTGTTGGTTATCCTTTTTAAATATAGCTGTGGTGTACATGTCAATCCCAAACTCCCTAATTATCCCTTCCCTCCACCCTTTCCCCCGGTAAGATTTACTTTTAAACATAAAGGATTCACTTATAAAATATATAAATATAAAATTTTAGATCGTCACATAAGATGTGATTTTTTAAAAACAAATTTTTAAAGAAAATTACTTTAAAAATCATTATAAACTGTAATCCTAATATATAAAGATAATCAGCATTCATATTTTTAAATGTTTCCTTCAGCTCTGTTCCCTCCAGTGTGTGTTCATGTGTGTGTTCACAGTATGTGGTGTGTTTGTTTTAGCTTTTTTTACAAAATGGGATAATCTGGTTATGTATTATTTCATCCTGATTTTTCTTACTTGAAGTTATATTTTTACCATTTAACCCTGTCAATGTTTTCAGCAGCATTGTTTTAAATAATAGCATAGTAGTCTATTTCAAACTTTGAGTCTCCAATTTATGCTATTATAAAGAAGAACTCAATATGGTTCCTTCAACGGACAATTCATGAAATCAATATAGTATTCCTAGATTTTTCTTTTACAAAATTATTAGTCAGATAGAGTCTGGATTTTAAGGAGGCTCTTGACTCATATTACCATGTTAGCATTCACAAAATTTAGACCAATTTAATTTCCAGCCAGCTTTACTAAGAAAAACTCTCACCAAACAATTGCAAACATGGCATTTGATCAGTTACAGAAATATTTGATAATTTCATAGATGACAATTAATATCCTATTTATAAAAAACAGAATAACTGTTAAAACACATTTCATTAGTCACTAATAGGTTCTGGGAAGTCCTAAAGATTTTACTCCTAATATGCTTTTATTATTGAGCTGCATATTATTACTTTGAGTATTGAGATAAATAAAATCAATTATATTGTGACGTTGCATATTTGCAGTAGCATTAATTGTTCACATTCCAGCAATAACTAATAAACTCTCAAGCCAGGAAGGCAATAATACCTGATTGTATCGTTCAGAAAACATTTGGGTTTTATCAATAGGGACATACTGTATTCAACTTTAGAAAGCTTGGATTTTAGCTTTCAAATTCTGTCTTCGATTTTCAGATGCTGCCACAGAGTTCATTCACAGGGTTAATTTGTTTACCTTTTTAATTTATTTGGGCTTCAAAATTACAATATGAACTTGGCTAGGTCACTTATTTGTTTTGAACTCTGCTTCAACACTTTGACCATGTAGAAAAATTACTAGAATTCTCTCATAAAGTTTCTTTGTAGCAAATTCACCGAATTTTGGAGTACTTTACATCATTAGCGTCCTCCTAATGCTAAATGACTAATATTTCAACTACCACTTTCTCGTACATAAAATTAATAATATTTCAGGATTTAGTGTTAGAAGGTAACAGAAAATGAACTGGAGTTGAAAGCAGAGTATCTGAATTATATTTCCAATTTTGCCATTTACTTCATGACACCTTAGAAATACAAAACTTCTATAAGGTTACAAGTCTATCCTCAAAGTGAATAAAATAGCCTTCTTAATTCCATTTACAATAGCATCAAAAAGAATAACATACTTAGGAATCAACCAGAGTGGTGAAAGACTTGTAAAATGAAAACTACAAAACAATGCTGAAAGAAATTAAAGACATAAATAAATGGAAAGGCACTCCATGCTTAATCAATATTGTTAAGATGCCAATGCTACTCTAGGCACTCTACAGACTCAATGCAATCCCTATTAAAATCCCAAGAATGTATTTGCAGAAACAGAAAAATCCATTCTAAAATTTATAGGGTATCTCAAGGGACCCCAGGTAGACAAAACAATCTTGAGAAAGAGAACAGTCTTTTCAACAAATGGTGCTGGAGAAAAGTGGATATCCATACGCAAAGGATCAAGTTGGATCCTTACCTAACATCATATACAAAAATGAATTCAAATGGATCGAGAACCTAAACTCAAGAGCTAAAATTATGAAACTCTTAGAAGAAAACATAAGAGGAAAGCTTCACGACATTGGCCTTGACAATGATTTCTTGTATATGACACCAAAAGCATAGGCAGCAAAAGAAGGAACAGACACACTGGACTTCATCGAAATTCAAAACTTTTGTGCAAAGAATACTATCATCAGAGTAAAGAGGCAACCCACAGAATGGAAGGAAATATTTGTAAATTGTATATCAAATATGGACTGGTATCCAAATATATAGAGAACTCCTAAACCTTAACAATAACAAAATACAGTCCAATTAAAAATAATCAAAGATGAATAAACATTTCTCCAAAGAAGACATAGAGATAGTCAAAAGAACATAAAAAGGTGCTCAACGTCACTAATTATTAGGCAAATGCAAATCCAAACTACAATGAGATACCATGTCATACTCATTAGAATGCTTATTATTTTTTGAAGTAATAATAGCAAGTATTAGTAAGGATGTGGAGAAATTGGAACCCTTGTGCACTGGTAGTGAGAATATTTTAAAATGTTGCAACCATTATGGAAAACAGTAAGTTAGTTCCTCTAAAAACTAAAAGTAGAATTACCATATGATCCAGTAATCTCATTGCTAGGTATACATCCAAAATAACTAAACCCAGGGACATAAACAGATATCTTTATACCCATGTTTATAGCAACATTATTCACAATTGACAAAAGGTGGAAGCAACCCAGGTGTACACTGACAACTGAATGAATAAACAAAGTATGGTATACATATAGAATGGAAGATTATTCAACTTTTAAAGGAAATTAATTCTGAGACATGCTACCACATGCGTGAACCTTAAAGACATTATACTAAGTTAAATAAGCCAGTCAAAAAGGACAAATGCTGTATGCACATATATGAGGTACTTAAAATAGTCAAATTCATAGAGAAAAAAGGTAGAATGGTGGTTATCAGGGGCTGAGTGGAACAGAGAATGCAGATTTATTGTTTAAAAAGTGCAAGGTTTCAGTTTTGCAAGATGAAAAAAGTTCTAGAGGTGGATGGTAGTGATAGTTACACACCAATGTGAATGTACTTCATGCCAGTGAACTGTACACTTATAAATGATTAAAATGGTAAATTTTATGTTATGCATAATTTACTGAAATTTAAAAAATTAAAAATCAACAAAAAAACAAATGCTGCAAAGAGAAGCATTTTATAGTGGTGCAGACAGAGTTCAAGCCAGGTAATATAAATGGGTCAATGTTTTGAAGCCTCTTAGGTACTTAGGTAATTAAAATAAAATTAAGGAAGAGGTGCATTCCTTTCAAATAGTCTCTCTACTGGCTCTTTAGAAAACCAAGCAAGTGCTAAATGGCTGAGTCATCAGGAGGATTACTCATAGTTACAACTTTGAAGCTTGCCTGAATGTTTTCACTTGAAGTATTCATCTGACAAGGGCCAACAGTGTGAACAATTTTGCTCTCCACTAAAAATCTCATGTCCTTTGCATTTTGAAAATATACCAACAAATTGGAGCAACTCATAGACTAGTAAATGCAGACTGGCATTTTGTTATTTCCTTAGTAAATATAACTAGAGGATTTACCTATAAAAGCAATATAAAAAAATTCATTCTGAAAAAGTAAAAAATCACAAAAACTAAATGTGTTAAATAAAACAAAAAAATTTAGAATTCATGTGTTTGGATTTACCTCCCTTAAGGTAATGATATATAAAGGAGGTTATATAGATTCTTTTTCTTTCCTTCTTAAAGAGTGAATTTTTTACCATCTTACTGCTGTGGAAGCAATTGCGAAGCAGAATAGCCTTGGCACTTTAGGTGCAAGAACTGGAAACATACTCTAGCTGATAACTAAAGCAGGTAAGGGAATTATTAAAAGAGGTAAGTGACTCAAGTTTTTGAAGAACAAAAGAACGAACTTTGGGGGTCACATATCTAAGAGAAATGCTAAAAATAATGCCAAAGAATCCTTGAATTTATTCCTGAAAGCTTGTACCACCTCCTGAGCATTAATTGCCTCAGATAGTACTTCTGCCACTATACCCACTTGCAGTTAGATGTGGCTCCTGCTGCCATGCTTCCTAAGATGGGTTATGATAATTCCCTGCTTGTTCACCTCCGTTGTGATTTAGATCATGGGACGGACATATCTGACTTGTACAACCTTCGGAATATGCTAAGTCTTACAAACATGAAAAGCTGGGAAAGTAAAGAACTAGTATTATCAGCTTTGGTGATGGGAGATGCAGAACTGTCAACACAGAAATGGAGGTCAAATGCTGGGCAGTGGAAGAGAATGACGAATGTTAGCAACAAGGGTGAGTACTGAAAAGAAATTCAGAGAGCCATGTCAAAATTAAGTTTTATTATTAGCTTGTTGTGTGAAACTTGACAAATGACCAAGCTTGCCTTAATGTTTTCCTCAGCTTGACTAAACTTTAGACAGCTCCTTCCTGACCCTAGGTCCCTGAATTCCCTTGTCCTAGAGCATTTACTCTAGAAAACATCATACTGTATTTTCTTTCCCTGCTCCTTTCAGATGCAACATTTCTTCCAGCCTCTCATCGGTTTCACACCTGGGGAATGTTCTCAAGGACCTGGGAACCATCCCACTGAAATCATCAAGAAAGTTAGGGCCTCTATCTCCTAGTCTCTGTGGGAGGGTAGGGGCTTGACTTCAATAAGCACAAATTTGCAAACAAAGGTGGGCCTAATCACATACACCAAACTTCCTCCTAATGTCACCCGCAGTACTTTTTCACTATCTGACTCTAGCACTTAAAAACACTCTAACCTCTTCTTTCAATGGAGTTGAGTTAAATCCCTCTCCCCTATTGCAATAGTTTTTATCCCTACTTCCATAATCTTAAAGTCTTCCCTGCCTGTTTAACTCCATCCAGTGCAATGTTTCTTTGACATGAATGATTAAAATATGCATAATTATAAATAGGTAGATAGATACGGATAGATAGGTATGATACATGTATACACACACACATACACTACATGGCATACCTGTATACCTGTATACTCTTAAAATGTAATTTTTATAAGAAGATAAAATCATGACTCCTATAGAAATATAAATCAGGTTAAAACATTTGTTTTACTCAATGATATGACAGAACTAGGCAGATATTTTAACTGATTCAAAGGACAAATAAAAAGAGCCTAAATTAATATGGAATAAAGGAATATTAAGACAAAGGTAATTTTTGGTAGTGGCGAGTCAATTAAATCACTAACAGACAGGACAGAATCTACAGATCTCCCAGTTACCTACAACTTACAGAGTTGGAAGTTACACAATAGCTCAAAGTTAATGCATAGAAGTGGAACCTCATAACCTGGGAGGGTAAACTTTAGACAATGAATAGTTTTGTACTGGAAGACAAATTTGTTTTTTCTAAAGTGCACAACAGTGGGTGTGGGTGTGCATGTGTGTGTGTACATATTATGAATGGTATGCTAATAACTTTCTCCTAAGATACTGACAAAGATCAAATGGATAAGAGTAGACATTAGCAGCCAAAGTGCAAGAAAGGCACTTATTAATCATAGGTTGAAACCTAACTTGTTTCAATATCATCAGAAGGAAATCTGGCAACATTTCACACATTTTTAAGTCATCTAGCTGTCGACATAGCAAATCTAATTTTGGAAATTTTTCTTACACAAATACAGGCACATGGATGCAAATGTGTGTGTACACACACACATACACACATAAAGCATTTACTCTGTTTTTAGAATAGTAAAAGGCTGAAACAACATACAGATTCGTCAGTAAGGAGAGGCTTAACAAATTGTGGTAAAGCTACACAAGAAAATATTTTACGAATGATAAGAAGAATGTGACAGATAAGCAATCTCTAAAATAATCTTCAAAAATTTAGTCTTAAGTGAGAGAAAGGAGGTTTATATAAGGTAAGTAGCTATAAGTAAATAAATAAATCTATTATTCCCTTATGCTTACACAGCAAGTTTCTTGTTCTGTTTAGTGCATGTGTCATTTTGCCTTCTAAATGTTTCTTCTGCCTAGCTTTCTCCAACATTGTGCTCTGATCAACCTCCTGTCAGGGCTGGGCACTTGCTCTTCTTTGCTTCTAGCATACAGATATATATTGCTCAGATTTTGCTGTTGTTACTGTTTTGTGGAATTGAGTAGAATGGTAGAATGGCATATTCCTTTGGGGAAATGAGCTCCAGAGTTGACCCACAAAATAACATAATGTTTTTTTGGTTTGCTTTCTTAGCTGTGCAGTAAAGACCTTCTGAAGAACAGTCTGAAAGCGTATTTCAAAGTCCATGAAAAAAAGTACAAAATATTGAAAGAAATGATATTGTCAATAAAGGTCTAGAGAATATGTTGCTTGCTCTGTGTGTGTGTGTGTGTGTGTGTGTGTGTGTGTGTGTGTGTGTGTGTGTGTGCGCGCTATAGTCCTCAATGCAGTGCTATGATACTCATGGCCAACTTTGACCCAAGAGAATGAATGTAGTGCACTTCTAATTAGAATTTCTTGTATGGGAGAAATGAAACATAATTTCCATCCCTGATACATAGCATTTTAGTATTCTGACCTTTTGGTAAAGGTACGTGCGTGATTAGAAAACATTTGAACACCCTTGCCATTGGAAGACAGGGCTGTAAATGGTAAAAGCAATGAAATGAGCCCCCAATTTAGTACAGCCTCTCCAAAGGTCAAGATGAAGCAGCCCATCTATTTAACTACCCAAATATATGAGGCATTCATTCTAGTACAAGGCAGTTTCATGACAAAGAATATAAAACAAAAGCAATGGCACTATATTAACTGAGTTTATAGTCTGTATTAATAAAATAAAATTCCATATATTTATATATACACGTATGTAATATTCTAGAAACTATAATTCTGAAGGTGTTCTTCTTTGCCAACACAGGATATCAGATTAATTTAAGAAAGCTGCCAATGAATTAAAAAAGTTTCATCAACAAGAAAGGATTTCTAATAGCTTCCTATAAGAAAAACTTCCCTCACTAAACTTCGTTGTTGTTTTCCTTTTCTGTGAGAATTAATGGAATGTTTTCTGCTCTGCTGAATTATTAAGCTTCCTGATATTACATATTTTCAAGCCACTGTTGAAAGGCCATCTTCAGAATTGTTACTTCACTGCAAATAAGTGAGTTTGAAAAAGAAAATAAAAGTAAAACAAAACAATCGGCTTAACAAAAAGAATTGAGAGAAAATAGAAACAAATAACTTCATCATTAGACTTTCAGTGTTTCATATAGTATGTTCTTAAATCATATTTTGGGACCCACTAAGATATATCTAGTTGCCTGAAGGGAACTTTGTAAAGTGAACTTTTTTTTTTTTTTTAACATCTTTATTGGAGTATAGTTGCTTTACAATGGTGTGTTAGTTTCTGCTTTATAACAAAGTGAATCAGCTATACATATACATATATCCCCATATCTCCTCCCTCTTGCATCTCCCTCCCACCCTCCCTATCCCACCCCTGTAGGTGGTCACAAAGCACCAAACTGATCTCCCTGTGCTATGCAGCTGCTTCCCACTAGCTATCTATTTGTAAAGTGAACTTTTTATTCACTTCAATTTATAAAATAGGAAAAGCTGATATAGCTTTTAAAAAGGATTAGGCATTATAATAAAACAGAGAGGAGATGCAAGTTCCTAAAATCCTGGGAATGGCTGTTTGAACTATTTAAATAAGGATTTATTGGGTTTTTTTAAAAAAAAAATTTCCCTATACTAAATTCAGTATAAACAAATAGATTGTTTCAGTTTTTATTCCACATTTTATACTACTGAACAAAAATTCTAGAAAGGCTTTTTCCATTATTCACAAATATTTGTGTATTTGAACACCTATTACATAAACATTCTTCTTCATATCCTGTGTGCTTCTGATGTAGAGCTAAATTTCCTCACTATATAATTGTCTTCTTTTGGCTTTCATGGAATACATTTTCCTGATCTTCTTATTTACACCTTTGAGCTATATATAAGGCAATGGGATTTATGTGAGATGTTCTCTGGTACTCTTAAACAGGATGATCATTTAACATGAATTCACATTTTCGGTCTCACTACTTGTCATTGATGAGAACTGAGTATCATACTCTACTATAGGAAAGAAATGGGAAAACTTGCAGTAATTTAAATTATAATACCATGAGATATCTTCCGTGAAAATAACATGAACTGTGTACATTTGTGGGACATAAAATTAAACATCAGCACCAACGGTTATAGAATCTTTAAAGGGTTCAAAACACTGTAACAATATTGACCAGTGAAACCAAGCAAGAGTCTGCTGACGTAAAGTAAGGCTACTGTTCCTATGTTAAAAATGAGAACCCAGAGAAAAAATAAAGGAAGAGAGAAAAGGAATAGATGACTTTCATAGGTCTGAAAAGCAATTTAGTAACCAAAGTGACCATTTTACAATGGCACTAGCGCAAGAGGTCCAAAGCATCATTTTCCCTCAAACTTTCAGACTGCTAGAGTGTAAACATTGTAGCAATAGAAGTTAGCATAAGCTAACATAAAAGGAAATGGAAGGAGGACCTGATATGGTAAGGGTTAGAGGTTGGGAAAGAAGTCAGTGTTGGAAGCAGATGGCCCAGGATTGCTCTCACTCAGAAAAATATTGATTGAGTTTGCAGCTGTCAAATAGCTGGGGTCGTGTCAGTTTTAAACAGAGGTCTACATACATAAAAAAATCTAACCCATTCCTTGACTCCTTACCCACGTTTCAGCATGTCATTTAGGAATCAAGTTTGCTTTTATAATGAACCTGACCTTACCATAAAACAAGTGAGCAATTAGCAGAGAGAGTTTAGGTATCCTTAGCAAAGAAAGTTGAATTATTAACCATTAATCTTCCATTGAAGAGAAGATAAAAAGACGATATTTCTGGCACCATATCAGAACAAGGAAGGGCTGGGGAGTAAATGGATGGGATAGCCAGGTGTGAGGGCAAGATCTCGGACATACAAGGCTGATTAAGCATTCGGTAATTGGAAACATGGAATGAATAAATGGAATTACAATTTTGATTCTCAGTACAATGGTTGAAGAATGTGTTTAAGTCTCTTGCATATCTCATAGATGAATAAAGGACCAGTTATTATTTAGTGATTTTCTTTAATTAAAGCATATATTTAATTAAAATTTATCACTTATCTTTTTAAAGATAAGGTTTTAAGCCAATTCTTCTCTATCCTATTGTGTTTTGCAGGCTGTCCCCAGAGCACAAGAGTTACCTCTATTCCATAATTAATGTGTCCACACGATGACACCACACATACACTAACGGGATATGAAAAGATTTTTTACTTATATATGGAAATTTTTTTGAAGAGAAGAACAGTCATTTAAGCTGGTCAGAAATGGCTTAATGGTCGGGAGGGCTTTGGTTTTCCTTGTGGTTGTGCAGGGGGAGCAGGCTGAAGGGTTTGTGGGCTGCAGTTCCCATGGTTTGAACTTTCTCATCAGTGGTAAGGGAGGGCACAAGCAGGCATTATTTGCTTGTCCACATGTGGAGCAAGAAGGGAAGAGAGAAGAGTGGGGTCTAAAAGTGGTCAGCATTCAAGTGTCAAAAGTGGAGTCAGACTCTCCTCTTTAGAAGGATTAAAAACATGCAATTTTATTTGGAGCCAGAAATGTCAGGAATGAAATAAAAAAGTCAAGGCACCTTATACTTTAGTTTTCTGTTTTAGTCATGAGGTCTAATAGAAACTTTCTTCTATAAAATGATCCCCTTCTTATGATCCATTTGAAGTACAGCTGCATATAATCACTGCAAATGACAAATGTTTTTTAATCTAAAAAGACCTATCTTGCATCTCCAAATGGAGTTTAATTTCCCCTCTGTGTGTCCTTAGTGACTCATTTATACTTCTACTATTACATTTCCTATTCCATGTAATTATTTGTTACATGTTGTCGAACCATGATTTTCCTACTCTCCAGAATTTTGGATGAAGGCCTAAAGCTTGGAAAACATGTTCATAAGGTTTCTGTGTGAGATGTCTCTCATTTGCTCATCAGTAACTGCTCTCCAATTTTCTCCATCTTTCTCCATTCATCTCTCTACATCACATGAAAAACACTGGATTCTTTTGCCCTCTGGCTCCTGTTCGGTTTTAGCCAATGGGGGACACTGGCAGATATGGCAAGTATAAGAAAGGAAGTCGTGTGGGTCACTTTGGTATGACTGCAACTTCAAGGGAAGCTCACATCCCTTCTCAAGGCAGCCTCTCATTAACTTTCTTCTCTAGTTTCTGATAAATTCTTCCTCTTCATTTGATAAGGTGGTCAGAGCCTCAGGGTTCTGCACCATCTTTTATGATTTTCTTTACTCTTTCTACACATTTGTCAGTTGTCCTGTTATTAAACTCTTTATGAAAAATATTGAATGTGCCATTTATTTGCTGCTGGGAATCTGATTTACACACATCCTAAGATTACTGAGAAGTGTAATACACATCTATGCCAGAATCACCAAGGGAGAGAACAGATGAAATTGGAAACTTAATCTTTTCACTCCATCAAACTTAAGACCAGAAATTCAGAAGGAGATTCACTGATAAATTTTATGAGAGTGTTTTGACTTTTCTCCTCTACTTTCCAAATTATGGGTGTATGTATATATATATGTATATATATATATATGTGTATATATATATATATATATATATATATATATATATATATATATATAGTTTTCAAGAAGGAAAGCCAGGACTTCAGTCTTGAGTTACAGAATTGCTGGGCTGCAGAAACTAGAGAACCATCTTCATATAGCTTCTTGAATAGTTTAGTGTATTTGTTTTCGATTGTTGCTGCAACAAATTAAAAACTAGTGGTTTAAAGCTACACAAATTTACTAATTGTTTTGTTCTGGAAGTCAGAAATTGAAATTGGGTCTTACAGGGTTAAAATCAAGGTATCTCTAGAGCTTCATTCCTTCTGCAGGCTATAGGGGGAAATATCTTTGCCTTTTTTTATTTTTACAGGCTGCTGGCATTCCTTGTCCACAACACTCCAACCACTGCTTCCTGCGTCTCATTTCCTTCTCTACCCTTCTGCTTCCCTGTTACATGGACCTTGGAGATTATACTGGGCCTACCTGGAAAATCCAGGATAATCTAAACATTTCAAGATACTTAATATAATCACATATGCAAAGTCCTTTCTGCCACATAATTTAACACATTTCCAAGGTCTGAGAATTAGGGCATATATATCTTTGGGGGGGGGGGTCATTATTCGGCCCACCACATAGAGTGAGAGACTTTTGAGGACAGGGGGATATTTGTACCCTGGAAGCTGGGAACTGTGTGAGCACAGCTGCTGGTTCTGCTTATCAAGTGAAAAATATAAAGACTAAATGCAAGCTGCAACAGTTTGCAAACATGGGATAAAGAGACTGATTGTCACTTGGAAAATTGTACTTTCACCATTTAGCAGAACTAGGATGTGTAGCATTCTATGGACTAAGTGAAGTCCACGGAAATGGAAGGCTTGAGTCATTATGAAGGGACCCAACCTAGGAGGGGTTACCAGGGTGGAGGAACTTCAGAAGTAAGAAATTCTGTGTGGCAGACCACAGAACATACAGTGAGAGGGAGGGTGCTGTCACAGATCACAATGGGGGAGGTCATGTCCCAAGTCAGAGAATTGGGCAGTATGTCACTGTAGAGGGTTGAAAAGTAAACATAAATGCAGTGAAGCAACCACAGGAGTGTCTGCAACAACAGCAGGCACAGGGCCAGAAAATATCATCCAAAGAGATAAGTAATACAGCAACAGGCAAATAAAATAACCTTAGCACCTTTCTTTCTGTCCTCTCACAGCCAAGACCCTAGAATAATAAGAAGGGAAAAGGGGGTGGAAAGGGAATATTGCAGAGTGGACCACTCTTCCTTTGCCACTGATGATTCCTGAACCAAAGGAAAGAACTGAGTTGTGGAAAGGCAAATTATTGGCCTGGTATTCGAGACTGAGTTTTTAGAAAATATCTATTAGACTCTACTGGATGTTTTAATAAGTAAACCCAATTTTTTTCTAATTACAGAAATACCTTCTGATATATGTTTACGACTAGGGACAGTAAAATCAGAGAGAACACATTTGAAAATAATGAAATATTGCCATACTTTATTTTTAGCCTATCAAGTGCAGCCCATTCCAGAAAAAAAAATTAAAAAGCTATGCAGAAGAGCACTGTTAATGTTAAGCTCTTTTTCTTTACCTTTAGATTCTGAGTACAAAGAGAAGGTCTCCTTCTAATCATTTGAGTGTGATAGGGCTGTGTTTCTATATTCCTCTTTCTGTTTATTTCATTCTACTCCTGAGGAAAAGGGAGTCTTTTTATATTGTTTTGTTTAATTTGGCTGCACAGTGTGGCATGTGGGATCTTAGTTCCGCCACCAGAGATTGAACCCATGTCCCCTGCGTTGGAAGCATGGAGTCTTAACCACTGCACTTCCAGGGAAGTCCAGGGAGTCTTTAAAATTAGAAATGCATCAAGTTATGCTCTGATACATGGTATATATTACATAGAGAAAGGTATTTGTAAATTATTTTTTTAATTGTTATTGAAATATAGTTGATTTACAATGTGTTAGTTTCAGATATAAAGCAAAGTGATTCAATTATACGTATATATGTATATTCTTTTCTTTACATTATCTTCCATTTATAGGTTACAAGGTATTGAGTACAGTTTCCCGTGCTATCCAATGGGTCCTTGTTAGTTATCTATTTTAAATATAATAGGGTGTATATGTAAATGCTCTTTTCTGATGAATGTGAAAAACCTAAAATACCCACAAAGGACTAAATGGATGTTGTCAGCTTTCTAGGATGGAATCTAGAAAATTAGTTTTGACTTTGTAGCACACTTAGGTGGAATAAAGTTAATGAGAGGAATGATAAAAACAATAACACAAACACATAGAGCAACAAACCCAACAAGTAAACAAGCAAATGAAAAAACACCTTTGGAGTTGGTAAGAAGGTAAAGGAATAAAACTATAAGAAAGAAGGAAAATGATGGGAATGCCCTCTATATAATGAAAAAGGAAGAGTACCTTTTATGTCATTTTCTAGAAATCGTAGGTGTTCATCATCATCGAATATGATACAATAGGTAGTGAACAGAAGCTTTCAGAAAACAAAAGTTTCCATCATACAAATTATATTTCATAGATTTATTTCTTCGTCTTGCATTCTATGATTATCCATAGAATTTTCTAAAAACTGATAGGTTTGCCAGTATGTTAACCTTGAAAAAATTTTGAAAACAACATTTAGTTTGAACTAAAGCAAGGTATAAAATCATCATGTCAGAATTTCAAGAGGAGTGAAAGAATAAAATAGTTTTCTTAATCTGTGTAAATTAGTTTATAAATATATCATTACAGAATAATTTAAATCAATTACATTTAATTGGAATAATATTTTTTTGACTTTGTTCACAATTTCTCAAGGAAGCCTACCTTTTCCATATACAATCGTCTGTCTACACATCAAACTAATAATAGGATGTTGACATTTACCCCTAATCAATAGTCACAGTTTCTCCACACTTATTCTCAGAAAACCAAAAGAAAAAAAAAATGAAAAAGAAATAGAGCAGTTAAATAGCATACAACTATCATTATGCCTGCTTCCTGGTTTTCATGACGTTGGAATGATGAATTTTTTATGGAAAACCTGCCTATCATAGACCACATACTCAGTGATAAAGTTATCCTACACAGCCCAGGAAGAGCTCTCCAGACATTAGTTTAGATTTTTTTGAAATTAATTGTAGCAAATGAATTGCTTGAAGTATAGAAAAACTCAATTTTCATACTTTACTATAAATGTAGAAATTATAGAAAATGAAATGTGCAATCTATATATAAGGATCAATTCAGAAATCTAGTCCACTATTAGTCTTTTTTTTCCCATGAATTATAGCTGATTTACAATGTTGTATTAGTTTCTGGTGTATAGCAAAGTGATTCAGTTATACATGTATACATATATTCTTTTCCATTATGGTTTTTTTTTTTACAGTCTGAATACAGTCCCCTGTGCTACATAGTGGGTCCTTGTTGTTTATTTATTTTATATATAGGAATTGTATCTGCTAATCCCAAACTCCTAATTTACCCTACCCCCTTTCCCCTTTGATAACCATAAGTTTGTTTTCTATGTCTGTGAGTCTATTTCTGTTTTGTAATTAAGTATGTCTGTGTCATATATTAGATTCCACATATAAGTGACATCATATGGTATTTGTCTTTCTCTGTCTGACTTACTTCACTTAGTGTTATAATCTCTAGGTCTATCAATGTTGCTGCAAATGGCATTATTTCATTCTTTTTTATGGCTGAGTAGTATTCCATTGTGTATATATACCACATGTTCTTTTTCTTTTCTTTTCTTTTTTATGGCTATACACATTACCTACTTTTAAGTTTAATCTGCGTTATTAGCATTTTCTCTATCCCTTTTTTAAGTCTAGAAACAATTGACAAAACAATATATCAAGTCCTGATTTGTAGCGTTTGCTGATTTCTATGGTGTAATACTACCATCGTGACTGAGTTCGAGCTTCCAATATGAAGTCCCTGAATACAGAGTTGGGAAGAAGTGTTCTACTTCCCACTATTTTGTAGTATTTTGACTACACAGACACAATAGATGTAAATAACCTGAAGAGCATAACCTATAGTAAAATGCAGTAAAATAAGGAGATAATGAATTTTGAGTATTTATTACCATTGTTTTTTTTTAACATTTTTATTGGAGTATAATTGCTTTACAATGGTGTGTTAATTTCTGCTTTATAACAAAGTGAATCAGTTATACATATACATATGTTCCCATATCTCTTCCCTCTTGTGTCTCCCTCCCTCCCACCCCTCTAGGTGGTCTCAAAGCACCGAGCTGATCTCCCTGTGCTATGCAGCTGCTTTCCACTAGCTATTTTACGTTTGGTAGTGTATATATGTCCATGCCACTCTCTCACTTTGTCACAGCTTACCCTTCCCCCTCCCCATATCCTCAAGCCCATTCTCTAGAAGGTCTGTGTCTTTATTCCCGTCTTACCCCTAGGTTCTTCACGACCTTTTTTTTTTTTTTCCTTAGATTCCATATATATGTGTTAGCATACGGTATTTGTTTTTCTCTTTCTGACTTACTTCACTCTGTATGACAGACTCTAGGTCCATCCACCTCACTACAATGACATCATACTATACATAGAGAATCCTAAAGATGCTACCAGAAAACTACTAGAGCTAATCAATGAATTTGGTAAAGTAGCAGGATACAGAAATCTCTGGCATTCCTATACACTATTGATGAAAACTCTGAAAGTGAAATCAAAAAAACACTCCCATTTACCACTGCAACAAAAAGAATAAAATATCTAGGAATAAACCTACCTAAGGAGACAAAAGACCTGTATGCAGAAAATTATAAGACACTGATGAAAGAAATTAAAGATGATACAAATAGATGCAGAGATATACCATGTTCTTAGATTGGAAGAATCAACATTGTGAAAATGACTCTACTACCCAAAGCAATCTACAGATTCAATGCGATCCCTATCAAACTACCACTGGCATTTTTCACAGAGCTAGAACAAAAAAATTCACAATTTGTATGGAACCACATCTTCTTTGTCCATTCATCTGTCAATGGACATCTAGGTTGCTTCCATGACTTGGCTACTGTAAATAGTGCTGCTATGAACACTGCGGTGCATGTATCTTTTTGAATTATAGTTTTCTCTGGATATATGCCCAGGAGTATGGGATGGGCTTTAGAGAAGTTCCTGGCAATTAGGTCTTCATTAAATTGTGACCATTATTGTATTGTAATTGTTGGTTTGATTTGGAAAATTGACAAAATGCCTGAAACCTCTTACAAGAACAAGGCCAAGAGCACTTGTAGTGATAAGATCACTTTTTTTGTTTTTTTGGGAATTAGTGGTCACGTTCAGTCTGGACTTTAATCTCTGGGAGGATTCACAGATGGATTAATATTTGAATATGGAAGACATTTTTCTTTACACCCATTTGACACATCCATAAATCATGTTCTCCTTTCCTCCAAAAACACCAATATAATTTTACAGATTTAAAATTAAAGTTTCTATCCCACAGAAACTTCTTTGGGATATCCTAAGGATATTTTAAAAAATCGAAACCCCATCTGTAATCTTAAGTATCAATGGTGAAATAAAGCAGGAGATAAACATTACTTACTTAAATTACCTAATTTGATAAGCCATTTAATCCTGTAGAAGAGATAACTTACCTTGTAAAGGGCCTTGCTCTAGTTCCAAAGGGAAGAACACTTTATTCTTCTGTCTGTAACATGATGCTCACATCCGAGAAGAATTAAGAGAAATGGCACCACTTAGCCTCTTGAACTGCAGCAACCACAAGAGAGCAAAGAATTGGAGAAAGAAATGTTAAATGACTGAGTGCAAATGAAGCATTGTATGAAGCAATTCAGATAAAGTATTTTAAGTCCAGAAATAATGTTTTCAGGGAAGAGTACTTTGACTACTAATTATATAACTTATAACTTACAATGCCAATGACCCTGGCTTTTGAGATTTTGTGAACAATTTTAATTTAGAAGTATACTGTTGGCAAACCACACAGTTTTCAGCAAGTCAATTAGAAACAAGCAGGAAGTTACCCTAATAGAATCACAGATTATAGTGTCTTTCCCCAGTGCTTTTGACTTAAGTAACATCTATTACAGGCTAAGCAAGAGATATCATTGTTTAAATTTTTCTCAGCCCTTTTTTTTAAACTCCAGAGAACTAATTCTGCCAAAGATTTCTCAGAACATGTGTTTGTGATTCCCTTACATGACTCCTGGGTCACTAGGAAACTGTTAACATTCAGTGAACTTTATGCAATTAGCTCTGTCCTTTGGGTGTTCAAACACATTTTCTTTATCCTTACTCTGTGTATGGGAAAAGAAAATTTATAGTAGAAATGTAGTCTTGCAATCTTCATTAAAGTCTCCCAGGGCACTTTACAATCATTAAAACTTATAATTAGCACTGAATAACATTCAACTCCTAAAAGGATCGTTTTGTAAACTAATAATTTTTTTTTTAACATCTGTATTTTAAAACTTGAAAACAGTTTAAGTGCTCCCAACTTCAACCGATAATGACTTCCTAAGTATAGAGGAAAGAACCCAAAGTGTTTTTAAATGCTCTGAGACATATTTCCTGATCCCCTCTAGATTCTGTTCATTGAAAACAGTCAATTATTTATGTAGTTTAAGAAGGGTTTCTTTATTTAAAAGAAAAAAAAAGGCTTCAAGAAAAGAGATAAGTAAACTATAGGAGGAGGTTGGCTAAGGAGACTACGACGAGTTATGAATTTTACTCTAGGTCTTAAGTATGCAACTAGTTAAAATTAGGCCTTTATATTGATATCTTCTGTTACATTTTTAGGAGTTTAGCTTTATATGGTAGATGTTGTTGGGTGGGAACTCAAGCTATGTATACAATCATTTCCTCCCAGCCATCATCCAGCTGGGGTTATATCCATGACACAATTGTAGTCAATATCATTGTCAAGAGCTCTGAAAGATCTGATCGTTTACACTATTTGCAAACTAACAAACGTGCCTGTCACAGTTTATTGGATGCTGGTAGAAGACACAAATCTTCTGGATCCAAGAAAAAGGACAATTATTTTTCACAAAATAGCAGTAGCCAGAGTATCATTTTCTTGTACTGATTCTTTACCAATGCAAGGCTGTAAAACTTGACCAATAACAAAAGGGAAAGCCCTATTAAAATTATGACTGTTCATCACATACATAGGTAGCAAAAAGAGAGAGAAGTAAAGGTGCCTGTGTCTATGTCATCTGTCCCTTAGGATAGCACTGAAACAAAAGGAAACAGATGACATGACTATACAGCATGAGTGTTGGGAACCCCTTTTGCAGAGGAGCTGATGTCATGCTGTAGCTAAGCAGTCTCAGAGTCTGCAGCAGTACCCTAAGGAGGCAATGCAGACAGCCTCATAGCTCCTCAGAAACTGGAAGACTAAGAACAAATGTCTCATGACAGTATCCCAGGGGAAATGGGAAGCAAGTAGAAAATGGCCTTTTAACAGCTCTTCACAAACATCATGATCTCATTAACCAGGAGGATCACAGGGCATTCTGCAAAGACTTAGTCAAGTTGAAGTCAAGTCTTGCCTATGTGGTCTACATAGAAATGTGCAAGGTTGCTAGGGTGCCAAGGTAGAGTCATTCTCACAGATTCCACAAGCCTCAGCTCCTACAGGCAATACAGTAATAGTCAAGAGAACCCAGAACACACAGCGGGTTGCATTACAGAAGAGGCACTCTGAGCCTAGGAAACCTCAACCTTTTATAAAAGCTGCAATCAAATATGACTGTCCTTTATCCCAGAAGTAGATATATTGATATAGTAGATATAGTATATTATACTGATCTTATTGGATAACACACAAACGTGCCCCTCTGCTCTTCTGGGAGATTCTACTTCCCAAAGCTATTTCCTCCATAAATACCTTTGAACGATTTTATGTAACAAAACACTGTTGGTGCCTTTGCAAACATGCAAAATCATAAGAGACTCATGGGAAATTGTCTCCAAATATTCATGTATTAACAAGTAGCAGGTGAGAGTGGCCAAGAGGGTGGAGTAAGAAGACCCTGAGTTCACCTCCTCCCATGGACACACCAAAATTACAGCTATTTACAGAGAAAATATTGATGAGAAAGACCAGAGGACTAGAAAAAACCTGCATCTAAATATATAAAGAAGGAACCATAATGAAGCAGGTAGGTGGGCCAGAGATGCAGTAGAGTCAAGTCTCACATACTTGGGTGGGCAACCTGCAAAACAGGAAGATAATTAAAATTGCAGAAGTTCTCTCCAAGGCACGAGGAGCAAGAGGCCCACATCGGGCGCCCCAGCCCAGGGGTCCTGTACCAGGAAGACAATCCCCCCAGAACATGTGGCTATGAAGGCTAGCAGGGATTATTTTGCGGAGATACAGAAGGCCATGGGGGAAAGAAACTCTACTCTTAAAGGACACATACAAAATCTCATATGCTCCAGGACCAAGGACAGAAGTAATGATTTGAAAGGAGCCTGGGTCAGACCCACGTGCTGATTCTGGGGAGACACCCAGAGAGGCGAGAGGCAACTAGAGCTCACCCTGGAGACACAGACGCTGGTGGCAGCCATTTTTTGGAGCTTGTTCTCCTAAGAGGATACTATTGCTGGCAAACACCATTTTGGAATTCTCCCCCTAGCTTATTAGTGCTGGAATGCAGCCCTACCCACCAACCTGTCAGAACCATTACTGGGATAGCTCAGACCAGGCAACTAGTGGATGGGGAAACAGTCCCACCCATCAGCAGGCCAGTTGTCTTAAGACTGCCTGAGCCCACAGTGGCCACAAGAACTAGCCCCATCCATCACAGGGCCTAGGACATCAGCTAGAGACCACAGGACTTGGCTACACCCACCAGTGGGCCAGCACGAGTGACAGGACCCAGTTTTATCACCAGTGGACAGGTACCAGCCCCAGGATCACCTGATTCACAGCCCCATCCACCAGCAGGTAGACACCATTTCCAAGACCACCACAGCACTGCAGCCTGCCATGTTAGCACCCAGTCCACCTACCTGAAGGCCAGGACTAGCCCAGGGACCCCCTGAGCTCTGGCGCTACCCATCAGTAGGCCAACACCAGCCCAGGAATCCCCCCCAGGCCCCAACTCCACCCACCAGGAAGCCAACACCAGCTTCAAGACACCTTGGATCCCTCAGTCAGCTGCCCCAGGATCCAGCCACACTCAACAGTGACCAACACCAGATTTGAGCCCCACAGGCTGCATAGACAGCCATTTCAGGAACTGGCCTCACACACCAGCAGGCTGACACTAGATCCAGGAAATCCAGTCTTGCAACTATCCATCCCAGGACTCAGCTCTGCCCACCAGTGGACCAGCAATAGACCTGTGACCCTCGGGACTCTGCAGTGAGTTACCTCATGAATTGGCCTTGTGTACCAGCAGCCACAGCACAAGGCAGGACTTGGCAACCAAACAAACTGGGGGCCTGCCACACATACCAGACCACCCACAGTATTCAGACTCCCACAAGAGAAGGACCCATGCAGCCCACAGAGGGTGCACGGCTAGAGCACATAGCTCTGGTGACAAAAGAGGAGTTCACTGCTTGGATGCACATGATATCTTCTACAAAAAGCCACTTCTTCAAGATCAGGAATCACAAACAAACCTCCAAATACATAGAAATAAAAACAGCAAATCAGGCAAAATGAAGTGACAGAGGAATATGTTCCAAATGAAGAAGCAAGATAAAACCCCAGAAAAAGAACTAAAATAAGAGAAGATAAACTATCTACCTAATAAGATTTCAAGGTAATGATTATAAAGATACTTAAAGAACCTAAGAGAAGATTAAATGAACAGAATGAGAAGTTACATGTTTTTAACAAAGAATTAGAAGATATAAAAAAGAACCAAAGTGAAATGAAGAATACAATAATTGAAAGAAAAAATACTCTAGAAGGAATCAACATCAGATTAGATGATATAGAGGAACAGATCAGCAATCTGGGAGACAAGGTAGTGGAAATCCCTGACGCTAAACAGGAAGAAAAAATAAAATAAAAATAAAAAGAAATAAGGACAGTTTAAGAGACCTCTGGGACAACATTAAGCTATTAATATTTACATTATAGGGGTCCCAGAAGGCAAAGAAGAGAAAAAGGAGCAGAGAACATATTTGAAGACATAATAAATGAAAACTTCTCTTACCTGGGAAAGGAAACAGATATCCAGGTCCCAGAATTATAGAGTGTACCAAACATGATCAATGCTGAGAGGACCACACCAAGACACACTGTAAATAAATGACAAAAAAATAAGATAAACTACTAAAAGCAGCAATGGAAAAGCAACAAGTTATGTACAAGGGAATTCCAATAAAGTTATCTACTGACTTTCAGCAGAAACTCTGCAGGCCAGAAGGCAGTGGTAGAACATATTTAAAGTGATGAAAAGGAAAACCCTACAACTAAGAACACGCTACAGAGCATGGTTTTCATTCAGATTTGATTGAGAGATCAAAAGTTTTACAGACAAGCAAAAGCTAAAAGAGTTTAACACCAGGAAATAAGCTTTACAAGAAATGTTAAAGGGACTTCTCTAATCAAAGAAAGGCCACAACTAGAAAAATAAAATTTATGAAAGTAAAAAGCTCATTGTTAAAGGCAAATATACAGCAAAAGTAGTAAATCAAGCATGTAAAGAGTTAGCAGGGAGGTTAAAAGAAAAATGTAGTAAAGTCGTCTATATCTGCAATAAGTAGTTAAGGTATACACAAAACAAAAAGCTGTAAAATAGGATGTCAAAAACAGTAAACATGGGAGGGGAGTAGATTCAGAGTTGTTACAATGCATTTGAACTTAAGACATGAGCCACTTAAAATAATCACACACACACACACACACACACACACACACACACACACACACACACTGCTCTATATAAATTTGCATGGTAACCACAAACGAAAAATCCATATTAGATACACACATACAAAAGAGAAAGGAATCCAAACAAAATACTAAAGATAATTATCAAATCACAAGGGAAGAAGAACAAAAGAAGAAAGGAATAAAAAAGAACTACATAAACAATCCAAAAGCAATTAACAAAATGGCAATAAGTACATACCTAGCATTAATTGCTTTAAAAGTAAATTGACTAAATGCTCCAATCAAAAGACACAGAGTGGCTGAATGGATACAAAAACAAGACCCATGTATATGCTGACTACAATAGACTCACTTCAGATCTAAAGACACACAGAGACTGAAAGTGAGGGAATGCTAAAAGGTATTCCATGCAAATGGAAATGAAAGGAAAGTAGGGGTAGCAATACTTATATCAAACATAATAGACTTCAAAACAAAGGCTGTAACAGGAGACAAAGAAGGACATTATGTGATGATCAAGGGATCAATCCAAGAAGAAGATATAACAATTGTAAACATAATGCACCCAACATAGGAGCACCTAAGTACATAAAACAAATATTAATAGACATAAAGTGAGAAATTGACAGTAACACAATAATAGGGAACTTTAACATCCCACATACATCAATGGACAGATCAGTAATAAAACACTGACCTCAGGTGACACATTAGATCAATTGGACTTAATAGATGTAAATAGAACATTCAACCAAAAGCAGCAGAATACATATTCTTTTCAAGCTCACATGGGACATTCTCTAGGATATCTCACATGCTAGGCCACAAAACAATTCTCAGTAAATATAAGGAAACTGAAATTATATCAAGCATCTTTTGCAACCACAATATTATGAGACTAGAAATCAACTACAAGAAAAAAAAGCAAAAAAACACACACACGTAGAGGCTAAACAATATACTACTAAACAAAAAATAAATCACTGAAGAAATCAAAGAAGAAATAAAAAATACATGGAGACAAATGAAAACAAAGACAGCAATTCAAAAATCTGTGGGATGCAACAAAAGCAGTTTTAAGATGGAAGTTTATAGTGATACAAGCTTATCTCAAATAAACAACCAGGCCTTACACCTGGGAACTAGTTCAAGTTCCAGTTCAAAACCTGGAACTAGTTTTCTAGTTCAAGGGAACTAGAAAAAGAACAACTAATACCTAAATTTAGTAGAAAAAAAGAAATTATAAAGATCAGGGCAGAAATAAATAAAATAGAGACTAAAAGAACAATAGAAAAGATCAATGAAAGTGAGAGCTGATTCTTTGAAAAGATAAACAGAATTGATAAATCTTTACCCAGAAAAAGAGAGAGATTGTCCAAATCAATAAATTCAGAAATGAAAAAGGAGAAGTTACAATCAACACCACAGAAACATGAAGGATCTTAAGAGATTACTATGAACAATTATACTCCAATAAAATGGACAACCTAGAAGAAATGGACAAATTTCTAGAAATGTAAAATCTCCCAAGGCTGAACTAGGAAAAAACAGAAAATATGACCAGATCAACTACCAATAATGAAATTTCATCAGTAATTTAAAAATATCCCAACAAACAAAAGTTCAGGACCAGATGGCTTTAGAAGTGAATTCTTCCAAACATTTAGAGACGAGTGAACACCTCTCTTTCTCAAACTAATCCCCAAAATTGCAGAGCACGGAATTCTTCTGAACTTACTCTGCAAGACCAGCATGATTCTGATACAAAAATCATGCAAAAATATTACAAAAAAGAAAATTACTGATAAACATAGATGTAAAAATCCTCAACAAACTATTATCAAATGAAATTCAACAATACCTTAAAAGGATCATACGCCATGATCAAGTGGGATTTCTCCCAGGTATGCAAGGATGGTTAAACATATGCAAATTTATAAATTCTATATACCACATTAACAACTGAGGGATAAAAATCATCTCAATAGATTCAGAAAAATCTTTCAGCAAAATTTAACATCTATTCATGATAAAAACTCTCAAAAAAGTGGTTATAGGGGAAATACACCTTAAGAAAATAAAGGCCATATACGGCAACTCCACAGATAAAAATCTGAGCCGTTGGTGAAAAGATGAATTATTTCCTCTAAGATAAGGAACATGACAAGGATGATCCCTCTCACCACTTTTCTTCAACATGGTATTGGAAGTCCTAGCCACAGCAATCGGAAGAAAATGAAAAAAAAGAAATCCAAATTAGAAAGAAAACTGCCACTGCTTGTAGTTGACATGATACTAAACATAGAAAATTCTAAAGATGCAACCAGAAAACTACTAGAGCTCATCACTGAATCTGGTAAAGTTGCAGAATACAAAATTAATATACAGAAATCTGTTGTATTTCTAAAAACTAACAACTGCCAGAAAGAAAAATTAAGAAAACGATTCTATTTACAATCTCATCTAAAAGAGTAAAGTACCCAGGAATAAATCTAACTAAGGATATAAAATACCTGTACTAAGAAAACTATAAGACACCGATGAAAGACAGTGAAGATGACACAAATAGATGGAAACTTTACCATGTTCATGTATTAGAAGAATTTGTATTGTTCAAATGACCATACAACCCAAAGCAATCTACAGATTCAATGCAATTCCTATCAAAATACCAATGGTATTTTTTACAGAAATAGAACAAATAATTCTAAAATATGGAAACACAAAAAATCCAGTAGCCAAAACCATCTTGAGAAAGAAGAACAAAGTTGTTATCTCACTTTGTGATTTCAAACTACACTACAAAGCTACAGTAAACAAAACAGTATAGTACTGGAACAAAAACAGACACATAGATCAATGGAACCAAACAGCCCAGTAATAAACTCACACTCATATAGGCAATTAATCTATGACGAAGGAACCAAAATATACAATGAGGCTAAGATAACCTCTTCAATAAATGGTGTTGGGAAAACTGGACAGCTCCATGTAAAAGAATCAAACTAGACTACTCTCTCACACCATGCATGAAAATAAATTCAAAGTACATTAAAGACTTAAATATAAGATCTGAAACCATAAAACTTCTAGAAGAAAACTTAGGCAGTAAGTTATTTGACGAGTCTTAGTAATATTTTTTTGGATATATCTTCTCAGGCAAAGGAAACAAAAGCAAAAATAAACAAATGGGACCATATCAAACTAAAAAAATTGTTTGCACACTGAAGGAAATCATCAACAAAATAAAAATGCCACCTACTGAATGAAATAATATATTTGTAAATGATATATCTCATAAGGGGTTCAAATGCAAAATGTACAAAGAACTTACACAACGCAACATAAATAAAACAATCTGACTAAAAATGGGCAGAGTATGTGAGTAGACATTTTTCCAGAGAAGACATACAGATCGCCAACAAACATATGAAAAGATGCTCAACATTGTTAATCATCAGAAAAATGCAAATTAAAACAACAATGAGATACCACCTCACACCTGTCAGATGACTATCATCAAAAAGACCACAAATATCATTATCATAATCATTTCATGGTGTATATAAGTCAAATCATTATGCTGATCACCTTAAACTCATACAGTGCTGTAAGCCAATTATATCTCAATAAAAGTGGGAAAAAAAGAAGAGAAAGAAAAAAGTAGCAGGTGGCAGTGCTTAGTAAAGCTTCTTAGATTTTGCTTTCCTTACCAAAACAAAACCAAACAAAACCAAACAAAAATAGACTAAGCAGGCCAAACCTTGGCTTCATTGCCCTTGCACCCACTCCGTTCCTTGAACATAAATATAATGTCTAATATAGTGTAGGACCGAGGGGCCAAGAGCAAAATGATTCCACATAAGGATGGTAGAATGGAAAAATAGGAGCCTATTTCCACAGAATATTGTTAAACATCTTCAGTTGCCCTGGACTGCTCTCCTTCTCTTTGTGTGTGTGTATGTGTGTGTGTGCGTACGCATGCATGCATGCATGCATGCATGCATATGCCAATGAGGGGGGAGAGAGA